>NW_024705661.1:9634-28991 GCF_018977255.1 Callorhinchus milii | reverse complement strand
AATCTTCCAGGGGGTCAACCCCCAGAAACAAAATCTAAATTGGAAAACTAATTTCTTGCCTAAAATATTGAAAAAAATTCACTAACACATGGGATTTAAATTTTATGTATTTTTAACAATAATGTCTAATATTGTATTGTATTACATTGCTCTGTTTTTTATTTTTCATCTTTTCTTGTTTCATTGTAAGTAATGGCAGAGATTAGGGATTAATAAAGTACAACCATAACCACAGTCATATAAACAGAAATCTATTTTATAGCAATATATTGGGGGGGACATTTTGAGCATATTTGAATATTGGCCTTGCATTTCACCAGTACTGGGTCAAGCGAGCCCGACTTTGGCGATGAGACAGTGATAACAACCTGCCCAATGTATTTGTTTGCTCCAACGCTGATGAAAGTACGGATTCTCAGAAGCAGCATTTGTTGTCACTGTGAATGAGCGCGATCAGAGCTTGGATCGGCGACCACTGATCACAGCAGCTGCTGGAGACTGCGGGGGCTGCAATGTGATCTGTAGGTCTGTGCAGAAACATCGTTGTACTGCACTTACATACTCCACACCTATGCTGTCCCCGCCTTCACAACCCCGCACTGCCCAGAGTGGTGAAGTATGGTCAAATAACCCCCACGACCCACACGGTGTGGGGGGGTCCTCATCCAGCAGTAGAGTGACTCGAATAAAACACGACACCGTGGAGAAGTTGTGGGATGAGGAGGTTACGATTATACTCACACCTATGCTGGCCCACACCTACAGTAATTGTCTAACTGCCTGTCCAGACGACTGGTTCTCCCTAACCAGACCCCAGCACCCACCGCTACTGCTGCATCTCCCACTCCCCTCCCTACCTGACTTCCGGCTCATTGTCGCGTCGCTCCGCCTCCTCCACGCTGGGTACCTTCTCCTCGACCAGGAGAAGGGGTTTCTCAGCGGAGGCGTGGGGGGGCTCGACATCCCCATCGGGCAATGGTCGTCCAGCGATGTCAAGTGGGGAGAGCGGCACAATGACCTGGCACTCTGCCGGCGCCTCCTGTCGAGGGAATCACGTTCATGGTTTACGCACTAGATAGAGAGTGCACACGTGTAGTGCAGAGATAAGGGAGCGCAAGCTAAAGTGTGCACCAAGACGCGTAGAAAGTCACGTTTGAACCATGCAATTAGCCGTTCCGATGAACCTGGATTGTGCAGGATACATTGCGAGAACAGATGGACGGGGTTGGTAATTGAATGGCAGCCAAAAAGGAAAAAGGCGGACACCGTGGAGATGGAGCAATGAGTTCAATGCTCGTGCAGGAGCCAGAAACATTGAGGCATTGCGTGAATGTGATGGGGAGTGGTGATGTGTGTCGGGCCGTCATTTGGAAGTGGATAGAAAATAGCTGGTGATGATATGATGACAGAGGAATCATTCAACAATTGTCAGTTATATAATCATCAGCCATAGTCAAACTGATGTTGGATGAAGGCCTCCCCAATCTGTCACTCCCTCTCAGAGTCCAAAAATTCAAAATAATTCTCTCACAGTCCGACAATGCAAAAGAGTCCAGCTGGTACCTACACACAAACTTATTTTATAATTCCATCTCCGCGGTGGATGGTTCTATGTCGGTTACCATGTGGCTGAATGCACGAGATGTTGTGTTCGTGTGAGACGATGATAGTGATGATTCTTACCTTTCCACACGAGCCCGAGGTGGCTGAACCTTCCTGCACCACCGGTGACGCCGAGCGTTCGCTGGTGGTGGGAGAGGATGCATCGGCGTGGTCATCAATGCCATTCTTGGCACGGTTATGCCTGCGGCGGTGCTTCTTACAATGTCTGCAATAAGTGATTCGGTTTTAATGTCAGCATTGAGTTCGTCTAAGCAATGGATCTCAATCTCATAAAACATGTGGCATTTCACCAAGGCTGTAGCCATGGAGTCAACATTGGGGGGACCAAATCTTCCAGGGGGTCAACCCCCAGAAACAAAATCTAAATTTGAAAACTAATTTCTTGCCTAAAATATTGAAAAAAATTCACTAACACATGGGATTTAAATTTTATGTATTTTTAACAATAATGTCTAATATTGTATTGTATTACATTGCTCTGTTTTTTATTTTTCATCTTTTCTTGTTTCATTGTAAGTAATGGCAGAGATTAGGGATTAATAAAGTACAACCATAACCACAGTCATATAAACAGAAATCTATTTTATAGCAATATATTGGGGGGGACATTTTGAGCATATTTGAATATTGGCCTTGCATTTCACCAGTACTGGGTCAAGCGAGCCCGACTTTGGCGATGAGACAGTGATAACAACCTGCCCAATGTATTTGTTTGCTCCAACGCTGATGAAAGTACGGATTCTCAGAAGCAGCATTTGTTGTCACTGTGAATGAGCGCGATCAGAGCTTGGATCGGCGACCACTGATCACAGCAGCTGCTGGAGACTGCGGGGGCTGCAATGTGATCTGTAGGTCTGTGCAGAAACATCGTTGTACTGCACTTACATACTCCACACCTATGCTGTCCCCCGCCTTCACAACCCCGCACTGCCCAGAGTGGTGAAGTATGGTCAAATAACCCCCACGACCCACACGGTGTGGGGGGGTCCTCATCCAGCAGTAGAGTGACTCGAATAAAACACGACACCGTGGAGAAGTTGTGGGATGAGGAGGTTACGATTATACTCACACCTATGCTGGCCCACACCTACAGTAATTGTCTAACTGCCTGTCCAGACGACTGGTTCTCCCTAACCAGACCCCAGCACCCACCGCTACTGCTGCATCTCCCACTCCCCTCCCTACCTGACTTCCGGCTCATTGTCGCGTCGCTCCGCCTCCTCCACGCTGGGTACCTTCTCCTCGACCAGGAGAAGGGGTTTCTCAGCGGAGGCGTGGGGGGGCTCGACATCCCCATCGGGCAATGGTCGTCCAGCGATGTCAAGTGGGGAGAGCGGCACAATGACCTGGCACTCTGCCGGCGCCTCCTGTCGAGGGAATCACGTTCATGGTTTACGCACTAGATAGAGAGTGCACACGTGTAGTGCAGAGATAAGGGAGCGCAAGCTAAAGTGTGCACCAAGACGCGTAGAAAGTCACGTTTGAACCATGCAATTAGCCGTTCCGATGAACCTGGATTGTGCAGGATACATTGCGAGAACAGATGGACGGGGTTGGTAATTGAATGGCAGCCAAAAAGGAAAAAGGCGGACACCGTGGAGATGGAGCAATGAGTTCAATGCTCGTGCAGGAGCCAGAAACATTGAGGCATTGCGTGAATGTGATGGGGAGTGGTGATGTGTGTCGGGCCGTCATTTGGAAGTGGATAGAAAATAGCTGGTGATGATATGATGACAGAGGAATCATTCAACAATTGTCAGTTATATAATCATCAGCCATAGTCAAACTGATGTTGGATGAAGGCCTCCCCAATCTGTCACTCCCTCTCAGAGTCCAAAAATTCAAAATAATTCTCTCACAGTCCGACAATGCAAAAGAGTCCAGCTGGTACCTACACACAAACTTATTTTATAATTCCATCTCCGCGGTGGATGGTTCTATGTCGGTTACCATGTGGCTGAATGCACGAGATGTTGTGTTCGTGTGAGACGATGATAGTGATGATTCTTACCTTTCCACACGAGCCCGAGGTGGCTGAACCTTCCTGCACCACCGGTGACGCCGAGCGTTCGCTGGTGGTGGGAGAGGATGCATCGGCGTGGTCATCAATGCCATTCTTGGCACGGTTATGCCTGCGGCGGTGCTTCTTACAATGTCTGCAATAAGTGATTCGGTTTTAATGTCAGCATTGAGTTCGTCTAAGCAATGGATCTCAATCTCATAAAACATGTGGCATTTCACCAAGGCTGTAGCCATGGAGTCAACATTGGGGGGACCAAATCTTCCAGGGGGTCAACCCCCAGAAACAAAATCTAAATTTGAAAACTAATTTCTTGCCTAAAATATTGAAAAAAATTCACTAACACATGGGATTTAAATTTTATGTATTTTTAACAATAATGTCTAATATTGTATTGTATTACATTGCTCTGTTTTTTATTTTTCATCTTTTCTTGTTTCATTGTAAGTAATGGCAGAGATTAGGGATTAATAAAGTACAACCATAACCACAGTCATATAAACAGAAATCTATTTTATAGCAATATATTGGGGGGGACATTTTGAGCATATTTGAATATTGGCCTTGCATTTCACCAGTACTGGGTCAAGCGAGCCCGACTTTGGCGATGAGACAGTGATAACAACCTGCCCAATGTATTTGTTTGCTCCAACGCTGATGAAAGTACGGATTCTCAGAAGCAGCATTTGTTGTCACTGTGAATGAGCGCGATCAGAGCTTGGATCGGCGACCACTGATCACAGCAGCTGCTGGAGACTGCGGGGGCTGCAATGTGATCTGTAGGTCTGTGCAGAAACATCGTTGTACTGCACTTACATACTCCACCTATGCTGTCCCCGCCTTCACAACCCCGCACTGCCCAGAGTGGTGAAGTATGGTCAAATAACCCCCACGACCCACACGGTGTGGGGGGGTCCTCATCCAGCAGTAGAGTGACTCGAATAAAACACGACACCGTGGAGAAGTTGTGGGATGAGGAGGTTACGATTATACTCACACCTATGCTGGCCCACACCTACAGTAATTGTCTAACTGCCTGTCCAGACGACTGGTTCTCCCTAACCAGACCCCAGCACCCACCGCTACTGCTGCATCTCCCACTCCCCTCCCTACCTGACTTCCGGCTCATTGTCGCGTCGCTCCGCCTCCTCCACGCTGGGTACCTTCTCCTCGACCAGGAGAAGGGGTTTCTCAGCGGAGGCGTGGGGGGGCTCGACATCCCCATCGGGCAATGGTCGTCCAGCGATGTCAAGTGGGGAGAGCGGCACAATGACCTGGCACTCTGCCGGCGCCTCCTGTCGAGGGAATCACGTTCATGGTTTACGCACTAGATAGAGAGTGCACACGTGTAGTGCAGAGATAAGGGAGCGCAAGCTAAAGTGTGCACCAAGACGCGTAGAAAGTCACGTTTGAACCATGCAATTAGCCGTTCCGATGAACCTGGATTGTGCAGGATACATTGCGAGAACAGATGGACGGGGTTGGTAATTGAATGGCAGCCAAAAAGGAAAAAGGCGGACACCGTGGAGATGGAGCAATGAGTTCAATGCTCGTGCAGGAGCCAGAAACATTGAGGCATTGCGTGAATGTGATGGGGAGTGGTGATGTGTGTCGGGCCGTCATTTGGAAGTGGATAGAAAATAGCTGGTGATGATATGATGACAGAGGAATCATTCAACAATTGTCAGTTATATAATCATCAGCCATAGTCAAACTGATGTTGGATGAAGGCCTCCCCAATCTGTCACTCCCTCTCAGAGTCCAAAAATTCAAAATAATTCTCTCACAGTCCGACAATGCAAAAGAGTCCAGCTGGTACCTACACACAAACTTATTTTATAATTCCATCTCCGCGGTGGATGGTTCTATGTCGGTTACCATGTGGCTGAATGCACGAGATGTTGTGTTCGTGTGAGACGATGATAGTGATGATTCTTACCTTTCCACACGAGCCCGAGGTGGCTGAACCTTCCTGCACCACCGGTGACGCCGAGCGTTCGCTGGTGGTGGGAGAGGATGCATCGGCGTGGTCATCAATGCCATTCTTGGCACGGTTATGCCTGCGGCGGTGCTTCTTACAATGTCTGCAATAAGTGATTCGGTTTTAATGTCAGCATTGAGTTCGTCTAAGCAATGGATCTCAATCTCATAAAACATGTGGCATTTCACCAAGGCTGTAGCCATGGAGTCAACATTGGGGGGACCAAATCTTCCAGGGGGTCAACCCCCAGAAACAAAATCTAAATTTGAAAACTAATTTCTTGCCTAAAATATTGAAAAAAATTCACTAACACATGGGATTTAAATTTTATGTATTTTTAACAATAATGTCTAATATTGTATTGTATTACATTGCTCTGTTTTTTATTTTTCATCTTTTCTTGTTTCATTGTAAGTAATGGCAGAGATTAGGGATTAATAAAGTACAACCATAACCACAGTCATATAAACAGAAATCTATTTTATAGCAATATATTGGGGGGGACATTTTGAGCATATTTGAATATTGGCCTTGCATTTCACCAGTACTGGGTCAAGCGAGCCCGACTTTGGCGATGAGACAGTGATAACAACCTGCCCAATGTATTTGTTTGCTCCAACGCTGATGAAAGTACGGATTCTCAGAAGCAGCATTTGTTGTCACTGTGAATGAGCGCGATCAGAGCTTGGATCGGCGACCACTGATCACAGCAGCTGCTGGAGACTGCGGGGGCTGCAATGTGATCTGTAGGTCTGTGCAGAAACATCGTTGTACTGCACTTACATACTCCACCTATGCTGTCCCCCGCCTTCACAACCCCGCACTGCCCAGAGTGGTGAAGTATGGTCAAATAACCCCCACGACCCACACGGTGTGGGGGGGTCCTCATCCAGCAGTAGAGTGACTCGAATAAAAGACGACACCGTGGAGAAGTTGTGGGATGAGGAGGTTACGATTATACTCACACCTATGCTGGCCCACACCTACAGTAATTGTCTAACTGCCTGTCCAGACGACTGGTTCTCCCTAACCAGACCCCAGCACCCACCGCTACTGCTGCATCTCCCACTCCCCTCCCTACCTGACTTCCGGCTCATTGTCGCGTCGCTCCGCCTCCTCCACGCTGGGTACCTTCTCCTCGACCAGGAGAAGGGGTTTCTCAGCGGAGGCGTGGGGGGGCTCGACATCCCCATCGGGCAATGGTCGTCCAGCGATGTCAAGTGGGGAGAGCGGCACAATGACCTGGCACTCTGCCGGCGCCTCCTGTCGAGGGAATCACGTTCATGGTTTACGCACTAGATAGAGAGTGCACACGTGTAGTGCAGAGATAAGGGAGCGCAAGCTAAAGTGTGCACCAAGACGCGTAGAAAGTCACGTTTGAACCATGCAATTAGCCGTTCCGATGAACCTGGATTGTGCAGGATACATTGCGAGAACAGATGGACGGGGTTGGTAATTGAATGGCAGCCAAAAAGGAAAAAGGCGGACACCGTGGAGATGGAGCAATGAGTTCAATGCTCGTGCAGGAGCCAGAAACATTGAGGCATTGCGTGAATGTGATGGGGAGTGGTGATGTGTGTCGGGCCGTCATTTGGAAGTGGATAGAAAATAGCTGGTGATGATATGATGACAGAGGAATCATTCAACAATTGTCAGTTATATAATCATCAGCCATAGTCAAACTGATGTTGGATGAAGGCCTCCCCAATCTGTCACTCCCTCTCAGAGTCCAAAAATTCAAAATAATTCTCTCACAGTCCGACAATGCAAAAGAGTCCAGCTGGTACCTACACACAAACTTATTTTATAATTCCATCTCCGCGGTGGATGGTTCTATGTCGGTTACCATGTGGCTGAATGCACGAGATGTTGTGTTCGTGTGAGACGATGATAGTGATGATTCTTACCTTTCCACACGAGCCCGAGGTGGCTGAACCTTCCTGCACCACCGGTGACGCCGAGCGTTCGCTGGTGGTGGGAGAGGATGCATCGGCGTGGTCATCAATGCCATTCTTGGCACGGTTATGCCTGCGGCGGTGCTTCTTACAATGTCTGCAATAAGTGATTCGGTTTTAATGTCAGCATTGAGTTCGTCTAAGCAATGGATCTCAATCTCATAAAACATGTGGCATTTCACCAAGGCTGTAGCCATGGAGTCAACATTGGGGGGACCAAATCTTCCAGGGGGTCAACCCCCAGAAACAAAATCTAAATTTGAAAACTAATTTCTTGCCTAAAATATTGAAAAAAATTCACTAACACATGGGATTTAAATTTTATGTATTTTTAACAATAATGTCTAATATTGTATTGTATTACATTGCTCTGTTTTTTATTTTTCATCTTTTCTTGTTTCATTGTAAGTAATGGCAGAGATTAGGGATTAATAAAGTACAACCATAACCACAGTCATATAAACAGAAATCTATTTTATAGCAATATATTGGGGGGGACATTTTGAGCATATTTGAATATTGGCCTTGCATTTCACCAGTACTGGGTCAAGCGAGCCCGACTTTGGCGATGAGACAGTGATAACAACCTGCCCAATGTATTTGTTTGCTCCAACGCTGATGAAAGTACGGATTCTCAGAAGCAGCATTTGTTGTCACTGTGAATGAGCGCGATCAGAGCTTGGATCGGCGACCACTGATCACAGCAGCTGCTGGAGACTGCGGGGGCTGCAATGTGATCTGTAGGTCTGTGCAGAAACATCGTTGTACTGCACTTACATACTCCACCTATGCTGTCCCCCGCCTTCACAACCCCGCACTGCCCAGAGTGGTGAAGTATGGTCAAATAACCCCCACGACCCACACGGTGTGGGGGGGTCCTCATCCAGCAGTAGAGTGACTCGAATAAAACACGACACCGTGGAGAAGTTGTGGGATGAGGAGGTTACGATTATACTCACACCTATGCTGGCCCACACCTACAGTAATTGTCTAACTGCCTGTCCAGACGACTGGTTCTCCCTAACCAGACCCCAGCACCCACCGCTACTGCTGCATCTCCCACTCCCCTCCCTACCTGACTTCCGGCTCATTGTCGCGTCGCTCCGCCTCCTCCACGCTGGGTACCTTCTCCTCGACCAGGAGAAGGGGTTTCTCAGCGGAGGCGTGGGGGGGCTCGACATCCCCATCGGGCAATGGTCGTCCAGCGATGTCAAGTGGGGAGAGCGGCACAATGACCTGGCACTCTGCCGGCGCCTCCTGTCGAGGGAATCACGTTCATGGTTTACGCACTAGATAGAGAGTGCACACGTGTAGTGCAGAGATAAGGGAGCGCAAGCTAAAGTGTGCACCAAGACGCGTAGAAAGTCACGTTTGAACCATGCAATTAGCCGTTCCGATGAACCTGGATTGTGCAGGATACATTGCGAGAACAGATGGACGGGGTTGGTAATTGAATGGCAGCCAAAAAGGAAAAAGGCGGACACCGTGGAGATGGAGCAATGAGTTCAATGCTCGTGCAGGAGCCAGAAACATTGAGGCATTGCGTGAATGTGATGGGGAGTGGTGATGTGTGTCGGGCCGTCATTTGGAAGTGGATAGAAAATAGCTGGTGATGATATGATGACAGAGGAATCATTCAACAATTGTCAGTTATATAATCATCAGCCATAGTCAAACTGATGTTGGATGAAGGCCTCCCCAATCTGTCACTCCCTCTCAGAGTCCAAAAATTCAAAATAATTCTCTCACAGTCCGACAATGCAAAAGAGTCCAGCTGGTACCTACACACAAACTTATTTTATAATTCCATCTCCGCGGTGGATGGTTCTATGTCGGTTACCATGTGGCTGAATGCACGAGATGTTGTGTTCGTGTGAGACGATGATAGTGATGATTCTTACCTTTCCACACGAGCCCGAGGTGGCTGAACCTTCCTGCACCACCGGTGACGCCGAGCGTTCGCTGGTGGTGGGAGAGGATGCATCGGCGTGGTCATCAATGCCATTCTTGGCACGGTTATGCCTGCGGCGGTGCTTCTTACAATGTCTGCAATAAGTGATTCGGTTTTAATGTCAGCATTGAGTTCGTCTAAGCAATGGATCTCAATCTCATAAAACATGTGGCATTTCACCAAGGCTGTAGCCATGGAGTCAACATTGGGGGGACCAAATCTTCCAGGGGGTCAACCCCCAGAAACAAAATCTAAATTTGAAAACTAATTTCTTGCCTAAAATATTGAAAAAAATTCACTAACACATGGGATTTAAATTTTATGTATTTTTAACAATAATGTCTAATATTGTATTGTATTACATTGCTCTGTTTTTTATTTTTCATCTTTTCTTGTTTCATTGTAAGTAATGGCAGAGATTAGGGATTAATAAAGTACAACCATAACCACAGTCATATAAACAGAAATCTATTTTATAGCAATATATTGGGGGGGACATTTTGAGCATATTTGAATATTGGCCTTGCATTTCACCAGTACTGGGTCAAGCGAGCCCGACTTTGGCGATGAGACAGTGATAACAACCTGCCCAATGTATTTGTTTGCTCCAACGCTGATGAAAGTACGGATTCTCAGAAGCAGCATTTGTTGTCACTGTGAATGAGCGCGATCAGAGCTTGGATCGGCGACCACTGATCACAGCAGCTGCTGGAGACTGCGGGGGCTGCAATGTGATCTGTAGGTCTGTGCAGAAACATCGTTGTACTGCACTTACATACTCCACCTATGCTGTCCCCGCCTTCACAACCCCGCACTGCCCAGAGTGGTGAAGTATGGTCAAATAACCCCCACGACCCACACGGTGTGGGGGGGTCCTCATCCAGCAGTAGAGTGACTCGAATAAAACACGACACCGTGGAGAAGTTGTGGGATGAGGAGGTTACGATTATACTCACACCTATGCTGGCCCACACCTACAGTAATTGTCTAACTGCCTGTCCAGACGACTGGTTCTCCCTAACCAGACCCCAGCACCCACCGCTACTGCTGCATCTCCCACTCCCCTCCCTACCTGACTTCCGGCTCATTGTCGCGTCGCTCCGCCTCCTCCACGCTGGGTACCTTCTCCTCGACCAGGAGAAGGGGTTTCTCAGCGGAGGCGTGGGGGGGCTCGACATCCCCATCGGGCAATGGTCGTCCAGCGATGTCAAGTGGGGAGAGCGGCACAATGACCTGGCACTCTGCCGGCGCCTCCTGTCGAGGGAATCACGTTCATGGTTTACGCACTAGATAGAGAGTGCACACGTGTAGTGCAGAGATAAGGGAGCGCAAGCTAAAGTGTGCACCAAGACGCGTAGAAAGTCACGTTTGAACCATGCAATTAGCCGTTCCGATGAACCTGGATTGTGCAGGATACATTGCGAGAACAGATGGACGGGGTTGGTAATTGAATGGCAGCCAAAAAGGAAAAAGGCGGACACCGTGGAGATGGAGCAATGAGTTCAATGCTCGTGCAGGAGCCAGAAACATTGAGGCATTGCGTGAATGTGATGGGGAGTGGTGATGTGTGTCGGGCCGTCATTTGGAAGTGGATAGAAAATAGCTGGTGATGATATGATGACAGAGGAATCATTCAACAATTGTCAGTTATATAATCATCAGCCATAGTCAAACTGATGTTGGATGAAGGCCTCCCCAATCTGTCACTCCCTCTCAGAGTCCAAAAATTCAAAATAATTCTCTCACAGTCCGACAATGCAAAAGAGTCCAGCTGGTACCTACACACAAACTTATTTTATAATTCCATCTCCGCGGTGGATGGTTCTATGTCGGTTACCATGTGGCTGAATGCACGAGATGTTGTGTTCGTGTGAGACGATGATAGTGATGATTCTTACCTTTCCACACGAGCCCGAGGTGGCTGAACCTTCCTGCACCACCGGTGACGCCGAGCGTTCGCTGGTGGTGGGAGAGGATGCATCGGCGTGGTCATCAATGCCATTCTTGGCACGGTTATGCCTGCGGCGGTGCTTCTTACAATGTCTGCAATAAGTGATTCGGTTTTAATGTCAGCATTGAGTTCGTCTAAGCAATGGATCTCAATCTCATAAAACATGTGGCATTTCACCAAGGCTGTAGCCATGGAGTCAACATTGGGGGGACCAAATCTTCCAGGGGGTCAACCCCCAGAAACAAAATCTAAATTTGAAAACTAATTTCTTGCCTAAAATATTGAAAAAAATTCACTAACACATGGGATTTAAATTTTATGTATTTTTAACAATAATGTCTAATATTGTATTGTATTACATTGCTCTGTTTTTTATTTTTCATCTTTTCTTGTTTCATTGTAAGTAATGGCAGAGATTAGGGATTAATAAAGTACAACCATAACCACAGTCATATAAACAGAAATCTATTTTATAGCAATATATTGGGGGGGACATTTTGAGCATATTTGAATATTGGCCTTGCATTTCACCAGTACTGGGTCAAGCGAGCCCGACTTTGGCGATGAGACAGTGATAACAACCTGCCCAATGTATTTGTTTGCTCCAACGCTGATGAAAGTACGGATTCTCAGAAGCAGCATTTGTTGTCACTGTGAATGAGCGCGATCAGAGCTTGGATCGGCGACCACTGATCACAGCAGCTGCTGGAGACTGCGGGGGCTGCAATGTGATCTGTAGGTCTGTGCAGAAACATCGTTGTACTGCACTTACATACTCCACCTATGCTGTCCCCCGCCTTCACAACCCCGCACTGCCCAGAGTGGTGAAGTATGGTCAAATAACCCCCACGACCCACACGGTGTGGGGGGGTCCTCATCCAGCAGTAGAGTGACTCGAATAAAACACGACACCGTGGAGAAGTTGTGGGATGAGGAGGTTACGATTATACTCACACCTATGCTGGCCCACACCTACAGTAATTGTCTAACTGCCTGTCCAGACGACTGGTTCTCCCTAACCAGACCCCAGCACCCACCGCTACTGCTGCATCTCCCACTCCCCTCCCTACCTGACTTCCGGCTCATTGTCGCGTCGCTCCGCCTCCTCCACGCTGGGTACCTTCTCCTCGACCAGGAGAAGGGGTTTCTCAGCGGAGGCGTGGGGGGGCTCGACATCCCCATCGGGCAATGGTCGTCCAGCGATGTCAAGTGGGGAGAGCGGCACAATGACCTGGCACTCTGCCGGCGCCTCCTGTCGAGGGAATCACGTTCATGGTTTACGCACTAGATAGAGAGTGCACACGTGTAGTGCAGAGATAAGGGAGCGCAAGCTAAAGTGTGCACCAAGACGCGTAGAAAGTCACGTTTGAACCATGCAATTAGCCGTTCCGATGAACCTGGATTGTGCAGGATACATTGCGAGAACAGATGGACGGGGTTGGTAATTGAATGGCAGCCAAAAAGGAAAAAGGCGGACACCGTGGAGATGGAGCAATGAGTTCAATGCTCGTGCAGGAGCCAGAAACATTGAGGCATTGCGTGAATGTGATGGGGAGTGGTGATGTGTGTCGGGCCGTCATTTGGAAGTGGATAGAAAATAGCTGGTGATGATATGATGACAGAGGAATCATTCAACAATTGTCAGTTATATAATCATCAGCCATAGTCAAACTGATGTTGGATGAAGGCCTCCCCAATCTGTCACTCCCTCTCAGAGTCCAAAAATTCAAAATAATTCTCTCACAGTCCGACAATGCAAAAGAGTCCAGCTGGTACCTACACACAAACTTATTTTATAATTCCATCTCCGCGGTGGATGGTTCTATGTCGGTTACCATGTGGCTGAATGCACGAGATGTTGTGTTCGTGTGAGACGATGATAGTGATGATTCTTACCTTTCCACACGAGCCCGAGGTGGCTGAACCTTCCTGCACCACCGGTGACGCCGAGCGTTCGCTGGTGGTGGGAGAGGATGCATCGGCGTGGTCATCAATGCCATTCTTGGCACGGTTATGCCTGCGGCGGTGCTTCTTACAATGTCTGCAATAAGTGATTCGGTTTTAATGTCAGCATTGAGTTCGTCTAAGCAATGGATCTCAATCTCATAAAACATGTGGCATTTCACCAAGGCTGTAGCCATGGAGTCAACATTGGGGGGACCAAATCTTCCAGGGGGTCAACCCCCAGAAACAAAATCTAAATTTGAAAACTAATTTCTTGCCTAAAATATTGAAAAAAATTCACTAACACATGGGATTTAAATTTTATGTATTTTTAACAATAATGTCTAATATTGTATTGTATTACATTGCTCTGTTTTTTATTTTTCATCTTTTCTTGTTTCATTGTAAGTAATGGCAGAGATTAGGGATTAATAAAGTACAACCATAACCACAGTCATATAAACAGAAATCTATTTTATAGCAATATATTGGGGGGGACATTTTGAGCATATTTGAATATTGGCCTTGCATTTCACCAGTACTGGGTCAAGCGAGCCCGACTTTGGCGATGAGACAGTGATAACAACCTGCCCAATGTATTTGTTTGCTCCAACGCTGATGAAAGTACGGATTCTCAGAAGCAGCATTTGTTGTCACTGTGAATGAGCGCGATCAGAGCTTGGATCGGCGACCACTGATCACAGCAGCTGCTGGAGACTGCGGGGGCTGCAATGTGATCTGTAGGTCTGTGCAGAAACATCGTTGTACTGCACTTACATACTCCACACCTATGCTGTCCCCCGCCTTCACAACCCCGCACTGCCCAGAGTGGTGAAGTATGGTCAAATAACCCCCACGACCCACACGGTGTGGGGGGGTCCTCATCCAGCAGTAGAGTGACTCGAATAAAACACGACACCGTGGAGAAGTTGTGGGATGAGGAGGTTACGATTATACTCACACCTATGCTGGCCCACACCTACAGTAATTGTCTAACTGCCTGTCCAGACGACTGGTTCTCCCTAACCAGACCCCAGCACCCACCGCTACTGCTGCATCTCCCACTCCCCTCCCTACCTGACTTCCGGCTCATTGTCGCGTCGCTCCGCCTCCTCCACGCTGGGTACCTTCTCCTCGACCAGGAGAAGGGGTTTCTCAGCGGAGGCGTGGGGGGGCTCGACATCCCCATCGGGCAATGGTCGTCCAGCGATGTCAAGTGGGGAGAGCGGCACAATGACCTGGCACTCTGCCGGCGCCTCCTGTCGAGGGAATCACGTTCATGGTTTACGCACTAGATAGAGAGTGCACACGTGTAGTGCAGAGATAAGGGAGCGCAAGCTAAAGTGTGCACCAAGACGCGTAGAAAGTCACGTTTGAACCATGCAATTAGCCGTTCCGATGAACCTGGATTGTGCAGGATACATTGCGAGAACAGATGGACGGGGTTGGTAATTGAATGGCAGCCAAAAAGGAAAAAGGCGGACACCGTGGAGATGGAGCAATGAGTTCAATGCTCGTGCAGGAGCCAGAAACATTGAGGCATTGCGTGAATGTGATGGGGAGTGGTGATGTGTGTCGGGCCGTCATTTGGAAGTGGATAGAAAATAGCTGGTGATGATATGATGACAGAGGAATCATTCAACAATTGTCAGTTATATAATCATCAGCCATAGTCAAACTGATGTTGGATGAAGGCCTCCCCAATCTGTCACTCCCTCTCAGAGTCCAAAAATTCAAAATAATTCTCTCACAGTCCGACAATGCAAAAGAGTCCAGCTGGTACCTACACACAAACTTATTTTATAATTCCATCTCCGCGGTGGATGGTTCTATGTCGGTTACCATGTGGCTGAATGCACGAGATGTTGTGTTCGTGTGAGACGATGATAGTGATGATTCTTACCTTTCCACACGAGCCCGAGGTGGCTGAACCTTCCTGCACCACCGGTGACGCCGAGCGTTCGCTGGTGGTGGGAGAGGATGCATCGGCGTGGTCATCAATGCCATTCTTGGCACGGTTATGCCTGCGGCGGTGCTTCTTACAATGTCTGCAATAAGTGATTCGGTTTTAATGTCAGCATTGAGTTCGTCTAAGCAATGGATCTCAATCTCATAAAACATGTGGCATTTCACCAAGGCTGTAGCCATGGAGTCAACATTGGGGGGACCAAATCTTCCAGGGGGTCAACCCCCAGAAACAAAATCTAAATTTGAAAACTAATTTCTTGCCTAAAATATTGAAAAAAATTCACTAACACATGGGATTTAAATTTTATGTATTTTTAACAATAATGTCTAATATTGTATTGTATTACATTGCTCTGTTTTTTATTTTTCATCTTTTCTTGTTTCATTGTAAGTAATGGCAGAGATTAGGGATTAATAAAGTACAACCATAACCACAGTCATATAAACAGAAATCTATTTTATAGCAATATATTGGGGGGGACATTTTGAGCATATTTGAATATTGGCCTTGCATTTCACCAGTACTGGGTCAAGCGAGCCCGACTTTGGCGATGAGACAGTGATAACAACCTGCCCAATGTATTTGTTTGCTCCAACGCTGATGAAAGTACGGATTCTCAGAAGCAGCATTTGTTGTCACTGTGAATGAGCGCGATCAGAGCTTGGATCGGCGACCACTGATCACAGCAGGTGCTGGAGACTGCGGGGGCTGCAATGTGATCTGTAGGTCTGTGCAGAAACATCGTTGTACTGCACTTACATACTCCACCTATGCTGTCGCCCGCCTTCACAACCCCGCACTGCCCAGAGTGGTGAAGTATGGTCAAATAACCCCCACGACCCACACGGTGTGGGGGGGTCCTCATCCAGCAGTAGAGTGACTCGAATAAGATGCGACACCGTGGAGAAGTTGTGGGATGAGGAGGTTACGATTATACTCACACCTATGCTGGCCCACACCTACAGTAATTGTCTAACTGCCTGTCCAGACGACTGGTTCTCCCTAACCAGACCCCAGCACCCACCGCCACTGCTGCATCTCCCACTCCCCTCCCTACCTGACTTCCGGCTCATTGTCGCGTCGCTCCGCCTCCTCCACACTGGGTACCTTCTCCTCGACCAGGAGAAGGGGTTTCTCAGCGGAGACGTGGGGGGGCTCGACATCCCCATCGGGCAATGGTCGTCCAGCGATGTCAAGTGGGGAGAGCGGCACAATGACCTGGCACTCTGCCGGCGCCTCCTGTCGAGGGAATCACGTTCATGGTTTACGCACTAGATAGAGAGTGCACACGTGTAGTGCAGAGATAAGGGAGCGCAAGCTAAAGTGTGCACCAAGACGCGTAGAAAGTCACGTTTGAACCATGCAATTAGCCGTTCCGATGAACCTGGATTGTGCAGGATACATTGCGAGAACAGATGGACGGGGTTGGTAATTGAATGGCAGCCAAAATGGAAAGAGGACGGCCACCGCGGAGATGGAGCAATGAGTTCAGTGCTCGTGCAGGAGCCAGAAACATTGAGGCATTGCGTGAATGTGATGGGGAGTGGTGATGTGTGTCGGGCCGTCATTTGGAAGTGGATAGAAAATAGCTGGTGATGATATGATGACAGAGGAATCATTCAACAATTGTCAGTTATATAATCATCAGCCATAGTCAAACTGATGTTGGATGAAGGCCTCCCCAATCTGTCACTCCCTTTCAGAGTCCAAAAATTCAAAATAATTCTCTCACAGTCCGACAATGCAAAAGAGTCCAGCTGGCACCTACACACAAACTTATTTTATAATTCCATCTCCGCGGTGGATGGTTCTATGTCGGTTACCATGTGGCTGAATGCACGAGATGTTGTGTTCGTGTGAGACGATGATGGTGATGATTCTTACCTTTCCACACGAGCCCGAGGTGGCTGCACCTTCCTGCACCACCGGTGACGCCGAGCGTTCGCTGGTGGTGGGAGAGGATGCATCGGCGTGGTCATCAATGCCATTCTTGGCACGGTTATGCCTGCAGCGGTGCTTCTTACAATGTCTGCAATAAGTGATTCGGTTTTAATGTCAGCATTGAGTTCGTCTAAGCAATGGATCTCAATCTCATAAAACATGTGGCATTTCACCAAGGCTGTAGCCATGGAGTCAACATTGGGGGGACCAAATCTTCCAGGGGGTCAACCCCCAGAAACAAAATCTAAATTTGAAAACAAATTTCTTGCCTAAAATATTGAAAAAAATTCACTAACACGTGGGATTTAAATTTTATGTATTTTTAACAATAATGTCTAATATTGTATTGTATTACATTGCTCTGTTTTTTATTTTTGATCTTTTCTTGTTTCATTGTATGTAATGGCAGAGATTAGGGATTTATAAAGTACAACCATAACCACAATCATATAAACAGAAATCTATTTTATAGCAATATATTGGGGGGGACATTTTGAGCATATTTGAATATTGGGGGGGGGGGGGATGTGTCCCCCCCCCCCCAATATATATAATAATTACGGGCCCATTGGCAAGGCCCGACTTTGGCGATGAGACAGTGATAACCTGCCCAATGTATTTGTTTGCTCCAACGCTGATGAAATATGGATTCTCAGAAGCAGCATTTGTTGTCACTGTGAATGAGCGCGATCAGAGCTTGGATCGGCGACCACTGATCACAGCAGGTGCTGGAGACTGCGGGGGCTGCAATGTGATCTGTAGGTCTGTGCAGAAACATCGTTGTACTGCACCTACATACTCCACCTATGCTGTCCCCCGCCTTCACAACCCCGCACTGCCCAGAGTGGTGAAGTATGGTCAAATAACCCCCACGACCCACACGGTGTGGGGGGGTCCTCATCCAGCAGTAGAGTGACTCGAATAAGACGCGATACCGTGGAGAAGTTGTGGGATGAGGAGGCGACGATTATACTCACACCTATGCTGGCCCACACCTACAGTAATTATAACAATGGTCACCACCAACCCCTCCCCAGTGTTTATACTGCGGAGCTTTAGCGTCCGACTCACACGGGGCCCGCGTGGGGCTTCAGCGTCCAACTCACACGGGGCCCGCGTGGGGCTTCAGCGTCCGACTCACCTCTTCTTGCGGGGACGCTCGCCCTGCCGAGTGCAGGAGCAGCACGCTCCCATGGCGGGGCCGCTCGTCCGCACGGGGGGAGGGAGGGAGGGAGGGGGCACGAGAGGCGAGTCGAGGCGGCACAACGCGAAGGTCGAAGATCGCCCTTCGGGTAGCGACGAAGATCGCCGACGAGGAGGATCAAGATTGAGGAGGAGGAAGATTGAGGAGAAGGATCAAGATGTAGGAGGAAGATTGAGGAGAAGGACCAAGATGTAGGAGGGAGATTGAGGAGAAGGATCAAGATGTAGGAGGAAGATTGAGAAGGATCAAGATGTAGGAGGAAGATTGAGGAAGATGAGGATCAAGATCGAGGCGCTGCTTAGGGTTGTTGCGTTCAGCTCCGCTCCTACCTCGTTCCTGTACCTTGCTGTCCCTTCAAGCTGTCTTGAAAATCCTCAGAGAGCTGTGTGTTGCAAAATGCCCAGGCGTGTGCTCTCTAGGAGCGGTCAGGGACAACTCGTGTACTAGGGGATCCCGATTAACATAAGAGATGAAGGGGGTAGTGATCTACCCGCAGGGCACGACTAAGTACCTTCCTCGTCCTTATCGTATTTTGCCCCGTTCCCAGTTGCATCGCTTACTTAGATTGAAGGTGTGGCCGTCATCTAATGGTCCGCCGTCTCCCGCACATAGGAATCTCCTCCATAGTCCGGATGCGAAAAGGTGGTCGGACTCTCCGGCTATGTGCTCACTCACCACTGAAGGTGCCTTGGTTGCTAATATCGCTAGTCATCGGTAAACCGACCTAGGAGCCATTTGATTACATTCGACTCCGCCCTTCCCTAGTGGCCGATCTGGCCCAGTTCGGGCAATGGTGGGAACTTGCCCCTGCCTCAAGT
>NW_024705661.1:0-9604 GCF_018977255.1 Callorhinchus milii | reverse complement strand
GAGGCTGATAGAGCGAGCAACAGTGGGCACGCCAGATCGATAGAAGAGTAAATACGAAGTGGAGAGAGTGGGCTGGAGAGAAATCGATTACTGATTAGAATCGCGACCGTTAATCGCGACGACCCAAGCAATCGCCTCGTCGTGTGATCAGTGGCAAGGCCAACGCGGGCCCAGCTGCTGCCGCTGCTGCTGCTGCTACGAGTGGAGGTGGTGGTGGTGGAAATGGTGGTGGAGGTGGTGGTGGTGGAGGAGGTGGTGGTGGAGGAAGTGGTGGTGGTGGTGATGGAGGTGGTGGTGGTGGAGGTGGTGGTGGAGGTGGTGGTGGAATGGTGGTGGTGGAGGTGGTGGTGGTGGAGGTGGTGGTGGTGGAGGTGGTGGTGGAGGTGGTGGTGGAGGTGGTGGTGGTGGAGGTGGTGGTGGTGGTGGAGGTGGTGGTGGAGGTGGTGGTGGAGGTGGTGGTGGAGGTGGTGGTGGAGGTGGTGGTGGTGGAGGTGGTGGTGGAGGTGGTGGTGGAGGTGGTGGTGGTGGTGGAGGTGGTGGTGGAGGTGGTGGTGGAGGTGGTGGTGGAGGTGGTGGTGGTGGAGGTGGTGGTGGAGGTGGTGGTGGAGGTGGTGGTGGAGGTGGTGGTGGAGGTGGTGGTGGTGGTGGAGGTGGTGGTGGTGGAGGTGGTGGAGGTGGTGGTGGAGGTGGTGGTGGTGGAGGTGGTGATGGAGGTGGTGGAGGTGGTGGTGTTGGTGGTGGTGGAGGTGGAGGCCTCCTGCGCCAGGCCTCGGGCTCGCATCGTTGGTAAACGACCGCGATCTGAGGTTGTCAAGTTTAACAAAGTGGAGGATGTTTTCGCGACCAATATAATCGATAGTAGAGGTTTGTGGATTGGATCGCGTGAATATGAATGTGTCGTTAAGCCCGCCACCACCCGACACATCCAATGAGTAAGGTTTGTCACGTAAACTAAACACCAAATAGTGTGTTGGAGAGTAAACCCACGACATGTACAGTTATTACCTTTAATCGCCTTCTTTACGTGGCAAACCTTGCTAATTGACTGTGTCGGGTGGTGCGGATTGCACGATACATCATGTTCACGAGATCGATGAAGCCTCTCTTATTGATGATCTTTTCAAATTGGCCTTCTATTCTTAAACTCGGCCTTGACCATGCGATGCTCTGCTGGACGACATTGTAAGCAGCGCAAATGAAGTAACTTTAGCATTTCGTATTTATTTGGAACTAACAATATGAAGATAATTATATGTTTGTGACAATTGTTTAAGCCATTGTTTAGTGCTGGCCTCTCGTCGTTTTGGGCCTAACAGGCGTTTACCATTTGTTCATCACGGTGTGGAGAGGCCTTCAATCAGTAGCAGCAGCAGCAGCAGCCTGTCAAGCATCTTCACTGTGTGTTCTCTCTCTACTTGTGTGTCTGTCTGTGTGTCTCCGTGTCTATGTTTAGTCTCTCGCAAATGTAGCATTCTTTGGAAGAACGTCCATCAACCAAACTCTCTGGTTCTCGCGGTAAAGTCACGTCGCTATAAATAAAGTAAAGTAAGTCGCGACGTTTCGCCTGAAGACGGACGCTTGTGTTGCGTTCGAGACGTCGTGATGTAGTTGATTTTCTACCCACGTCACTTTACCGCAAGAACCAAAGAGTGGATTCCTGCAGTCACGAAAGCTTCAAATCAAGGTTCATCAGCCAGGTAGGATGTTGACTCTTGTGTTAGCCGACTCTCTGGGTTGTGTTGCATTATATTTCTAAGTTTACTATGCTTGTTTTCTCATTCATTCGTACCTGATGATGGTTGCTTGTGTTGCAATCGAAACGTCGTATTCTATTATTTAATGTATTTTCTTTCTACGTGGCTTTACCGAAAGAACCATAAAGTAAACAATATGAACAAAATGTTTGCTCTTTTTCACCAATGGGTTTGAAGGATGGTGGCAAGTGTTGTCTTGTTAAACGATACCTTTAAAACTGAAAACTGCTTACCTGCAGTACCTGTATTTAAATACACTATCGAAAAAAAAATTTTACACCCCTCTGTCAATCATCGTGTTTCTCAGTGTGGATTTGTGAACACACGTTGTAAATAGTACGTAAAATAGTGCGCATTTTCAATTCGCTGTTCATATTGTAACAAGCGGTTATATCGATGTTACTCTACAGAGTAGTGGGTCGCCGCTCCCCTTATCCGCTTTGATACGAGCGATATGTGGGGACTATGGCTTAACCGCAAAAACAATCTGCACAGATGTATACGGACAAGAGAAGGTTTAAACAAGAGGAATTAATGGTGCCACACATATCATCTGTTAAATATCTGCAGGTAATAGGATTGTCATCGATTGATCCTGGCTGCAGACATTGGTAGGTCACCAATGAAGATAAGAGAGCAGTAATTCTAGATTTGAAGCTTTCGTGACTGCAAGGATTCATATTCTTAGGTTTTTTTCGGTAAAGTCACGTGGGTAAAACATTAAAATTAATAAAAGTAAAATAAAATAAAAATCACGACGTTTCGGAGGCAACACAAGTCTCCGTCATCAGGTGGGACCGTCACAGCCAGATTTTCTGCATCAAGTGAGGCAAGGATTCAAGATGTAATCCCTTAAATGCAAGTTGAGGGGGGGAGGAGAGGGGGGGAGCTCATCAGAATGTGGTAGCCAATGAATGGAACGTATCGGGAGGGAGTGGGGCGGGGCTCTAAAAGAAGGCACGAAGTGCTACGTAGAACGTATCGGGAGGGGGAGGGGGGCGGGGCCAAAAGGATGGGCGACGTGGTACACGAGTGTTGGCGGCGTGGACGTGGTTGTGCGCAAGCAACTATTGTTGCACACGCCAACGTATTGGACAGAGAAGGGGAGGGGAGGCCAAAAGAGAGTGTGGGGTGCAAGTGTACGTGGACATGTGTGTGTACAAGCACCTGTTGATACACATGATAGAAAAGAACGAAAATGCCGATGTTTATACCAGTGCTGGCTGAACAATAAAGAGAGTACTGTTAAACACTGGGGATGTTAACACTCGGTAAAGTAAAGTAAAATAGTGCCTGTCAGATAAGATGGTCCAAAAATGTGTAATTAAGTCTTTTTTGCGTGGTTGATAACATCTTTCCAATGATTACTAAGTTTGTACCCATCATCACGGTTGAAATTATGTCTGCGTTTGTATATTTGTATGGCTTCGTGTACAAACCTTTGATGGTAGCCAGGAGGTTTGCAGAGAACCTTGGTCTCGGAAAAGACAATTTCATGAGAGCCCACCGAGTTGTAGCGGTGATCGGCAACGGCCGAAGAATCAGTTCTGCCGTGTTTCAGATCTGACTTGTGCTCGCGGACACGATCAGAAACATGACGTTTCGTTTCTCCAATGTAGCAATCACCACAAATGCAACTCAATTTGTAGACTCCAGGATACTGTAAGTCAGGAACGACATCCTTCACAGATGGAATCATATCACGGATTTTATGCACTGTACTGAATCGGACTTGGATCTTATGTTTGTTTAGAATTTTGGAGATCTTTTTGATCACGCCTGCTATGTATGGTAACGTGATAGTTTTGGTCGGAGTTTCATGTGGCTGTTTCTGTGTGGTGGGAGAAACAGCTTGGCGGATAGTGCGGTCAGAGTATCCGTTCATCCTGAGGGCCCGATGTACATGTCTTAATTCACCGGTCAGGTGGTGTTGGTCAGAAATGCCATGGGCTCTGTGGTATAGCGTTTTGATGAGAGAATTATTTTGAGATGGGTGGATCCGGTTTCAAGTAGGAATCTGTGTGGGTGGCTTTCCTGTAGACGGAATGTCCCAAGGATCCGTCAGGCCTCCTCTCAAACAGAATATCCAAGAATGATAGATTACCGTCTTTCTCCACTTCCATGGTGAATCTGATGGATGGGTGTCTAGAATTGATGTGGTCCAAGAAGTGGTTCAATGCTGGGAGGCCATGTGGCCAGATGACGAAAGTGTCATCCACATACCTCTTCCACAGGGAAGGATGCAGGGTGGATGTCTGTATGGCGTCTGATTCAAACTTTTCCATGAACATGTTGGCTATAACTGGTGACAAGGGGGAGCCCATAGGGGTACCCTCATTCTGTTTGTAGAAGGTGCTATTCCAGATAAAATAGGTGTTGGTGAGGCAATGCCTAACCAGCGCAGGTACATCAGAATTCAATCCATGTTGGACTAAGTCCTCAATTATTGTTAGGGTGTCCGGTACTGGGACTTTGGTAAACAGATACTACATCAAAGCTGACGAGGATGTCATCAGGAGATAGTACCATGTCCTTAACCATAGAGACTAATTGGGTTGAGTTGAGTACTGCCGAAGAGGTCTTGCCTGTGAAGGGAAGCAGAGTATCTGATAGAAAACGGGCTAGTTTGTACGTAGGAGAGTTTATCGTCGACACGATGGGTCGTAGCGGGGTGCCTTCTTTATGGATTTTGGGAAGACCATAGAGTCTGGGAGGTCTAGCCGCCGATGGTTTTAGAGAGGGACGTTTGCTTGGTTCGATTAGGGAAGTCGAACTCCTGATGATACTGTTGGTTTTTGTCGTTAGGCTTTTAGTAGGATCGTTTTTAATTTTGGAGTAACTCCCATCATTAAGAAGGTCCAGGATTTTGTTGTTGTATGAATCTTTATCCATGATGACCGTGGCATTGCCCTTGTCTGCCGAGAGGATGACTATATCATCTCTCTTTTTTAGGTCCGCGAGTTCAGAGCGTTCGTTTTTGCTGATGTTACTAGTGGGTTTCTTAGCATTCTTAAGAATAGTAGCTATTTCAGCTCTTGCTACATCCGCATGGATGTGTCCTATGCCTCTGAGGGCTACATCAATCTGAGAAATCATATCCTCTACTGGTATATATTTAGGGGTGACGGCGAAATTTAGTCCTTTGGCCAGTACCGTTTTTAGATTGTCAGAAATTGGGATGTTACTCTGATTAATCACGGTCTTGTTAACATCCAGCTTTGCGATGTGTGGCTCTGGTTTCTTCTTAGATAGGAGGTTGAATTTAGAAATCAAGTTAGCTTTGCATTTGTCTGACATTGAGTCAGCAGAAGCAAAAGTCATGTTATCAACGTGGTTCCAATTGGAAGGTGACATTTTTTGTGTTAACATTAAATGTGTTTGTAAGAGAGCCTTGTCTAAATGATCGAGTTCAGATCGGAGTAACCTTATTTTCTCAGAGATTAGTGTTAGGCTAGCTTTAAATAAGATCTGTTTAGAGTTCGGTGAGGACACAGCAGCGGATGTGAGTGTGAAAGCGATGGGTATTATGCGGAGATAACAAGGTAACAAGCAGTTTGATCAGCTTTGGATAAGACTTATGATCCTGCCCATACCCGAGCATGGAGTGCATTCCCTTGTTCAGCTCTTCTGCTCATTCGTCCTTGCTGCTGCGCTTGGACACGACAACAGAATGATCCGCGCCAGACTGGTCGCGGCGTTTATGTGCGCGGTGGGATGGAATGACCATTAATTAATTATTTACGATTTTGACTTCCGTTTATTCGAGACCCTGGGGTCCGCCATAAGGTTCAATTGTCCAAGTGTTTGCGGTCCGCAGCCAACCAATCGGTGCACCAGGAGAAACCCCACGCATGCTAGGGGCACTCCACTATCCCGTACGGACGTCACAAGTGGAGTCCACGTTCTTGCTGCACCGCTTCCTCCTGAGGAGCCAGGGCACGGGTTCCTCCTCGACGCCCACGGGAAGGAAGTTTGACACCATCTGTGTGAGACCCACCAACCCTCACTGCTGCTGCCTCTACGGTGCCATATTACAGGCGTGCGTCGCCATCGCCCTCATCTCTCTCCCTACCAATTCGCCTGTAAGCCACTCGTGTTGTCTCTAGCGCGATTGCTAAGCCATTAGCCAGCCACACAATGACTCGGACCATGTCACTTACTCCCCCACTCCCCCTTCCAAGACTTCTGTCGGGGACCATTGATTTGTTTTCTTTCACGTTATCTTCGTAATCAGTACATTTTGGGATTGAATCCCCTGACAGGTTACGGGAGATGCCGCGCGGGGTTAGCTGTGATCATTCTTTTAGCCGGAACAGGGTTCCGGTGTTCAGGTCGCCCTGTTGGTGTCCTGTCACGATAGCCACTGCCATCAACGCTGCCCCCCCCCCCCCCCGAGCGTCTTACACTCAGGAACCTGTTCGTAGGTTCCATAGCAATGTCAGTCGAGTTAATCAATTGGCATTGTTCAGAGCAATTACCGCCCCCTTCCTGCGGAAACTTGGCAGGGCCCTCCAAAGGAAGGAAAATATAGTGAGGCTTTCCACGGTAAACCCGTGTAGGAATAATATAATACACATATCTATGTTTTAAAGGCAAAGTGATTTCCAGCTCAAATGAGAGTTACAGAGGTACTCATTTCTGGTTTGCAGCTGAGAACCAGCGGTGGAAATTACACATTCCTATGGTGGGAGGGGGGGGGGTCTGTCCATAAGGCAACGACTGTTGTTTTCGCTACCCAAGATAGGATTGCATGGCACAATAATATCGGATTATTGTGGACCAGGGATACCTTGTGTTCTAGTGGGAGTGCCTAATGCCAAGTGCCTACTTGCAAGCCAGCCTAGCAGCATTTAGAAAATGAATCCCAGGGTATAAGTTGCTGGGGAGTCGAGTCCGTAATGTCTGTCCTAAGCCGCTCTGCTTGGCTCTCTTCCCCATGTCCCTCCCCCACGCGCACTCCTAGGATCCCTCTAATGACTCCGGCTCCTCCTCCTCCCGTTCGTCGGGGCGGTGCTGCTCGCTGTGTGGTTCGCACGCGCAACGTGGCACAGAGAGACGTCCCACGCACGGTTAGGTGAGCGGTGCCATCTACCACGACTCCCCACAACTCACCACCAAGACACGTCACAACTCGCCACAACTCACCACAACTCGCCACCACTCCCCACAACTCACCACCATTCCCCGCAACTCACCACCAAGACACGTCACAACTCGCTACAACTCGCCACCACACCCTGAACTGCTCACCACCACCATACCCTGCACCGCTCACCATCTTACACCCTGCACCGCTCACCACCACACCCCGCACCGCTCACCACCACTACACCCTGCATCACTCACCGCTAGAGCTGCGATATCTTATTGTATGTTTTATTTGAGTGATTTGAGTGATTGATTTCCCTACCAATTACCGGTTCGATTACTCAACCAATCGGATAACAGATTCTCAGGAGTATTTTTGTCATGTCCGATCCCGAGGGTCGTTCGCCGTCACAAATGTGCACTGCTCGCTGAAAATATAGTTCCTAATGGATGCTTCACGTCTCGACACGCCACCCAATGCATAACCAGAACAGCACAATTTTGGTTACATTTGGCACAATATTTGTTGCATATCAGACATTGAAATCACACGCGGCAACAAATAATTATGCCACAGTTAAATAGACACGAAAACTGAATAATGAAACTGATTCTCTCATCCCCTGCCAGGTGGCATCAGATTACCGGTGACGGAATCGCAGCTCCTCCGCACTTCGACATCAACGCCATCACCGCCGTCATCGTCATCACTGTCACCTCCGCCGTCGTCGCCGGCACCACTACCCCTGGGCAATCGCAAGGTCGAAAGTTACTTGCAACTTGCACACTTTCATCCAACAAGTTCCACTGCTTGAGCCTAGACGTCAAAAGCCTAGCATTGGACTTGGTGAGACCAAGATCTCTGATCAAGTCGTTGAGGTCTGGGTTTCTCTCCTCAGCTCCACCTCTGAAATTGTCATCTGGATCTACAATGTCTTCCTTGCGCTCTGACTTGCTGCTCTCTTCTAAAGACGGCTGCTCTCTCTCCGGAGGAGTGGGTACGGGGAGCTCATGGCAGTGTGGCGCCGGGGTGATGGATGAAGGAAGGTGATAGGTGCATTCTTGCCAGTCCTACGTTTGGAAGGGTCCACCATGCAGAAGTAGCAGTTACTTGAGTGGTCAGTGGGTTCTTGCCAAATTCTTGGGATAGCGAACTTCATGGCTCTCTTTTCCCCTCAATACCATCCTACAAAAATACATTTATTTCACCCATGACTAATGTGTAAGAGATTCTCGCAACATTTTTCATATATGATATATTTTTTCAATAACATTGGAAAAATAAAATCACGATGTTTCGGAGGCAACACAAGTCTCCGTCATCAGGTGGGACCGTCACACAGCCAGATTAGCTGCATCAAGTGAGGCAGAGATTCCAAGATGCAAGCCCTTAAATACAAGTTGGGGGGGGGAGGAGAGGGGGGGGCTTATCAGAATGTGGTAGCCAATGAATGGAACGTATCGGGAGGGAGGGGGGCAGGGCTAAAAGAAGGCACGAAGTGCTACGTAGGCGTCGGCGACGTGGACGTGTTTGTGTGAAAGTAACTTTTGTTGCACGTGCTAACGTATTGGGCATTTCGTTCTTTTCTATCATGTGTATCAACAGGTGCTTGTACATATATGTAGTAGGTTCAAGGAGACTTGGACGACATAGTCGGAGGCACACTTATTTATTGACCACAGTTGTATTTTACAGGCCGAGATATACAACACTCGAAGGGGTATCGGCCCCTTCACCCGTCTAACAGGGAGATCCCACAATCTCTGTCCCGGCTAGCCTACTCCTAGGTCCTCCACTACAGGGCTAGGGGAGGCGAGCTGACCCAGCTCTGGTTAAGCTGGGATTACGGCACCCTGAGTCCCCAGACCGGCTCTTAGAAGAACATCGGCTCTGGGCTCTCGGGGCCACGCCACTGGCTTGCCCTGGTCGGTCCTGAGAAGGACGGCGATCCAGGGGAGTCCCAGGGCCTATCTAGCCGGTCTTCTTTCTTCGCTGCTTTAAGCTGAACACTGAACCCCGAGCCCTCCGGCTCACCGCCTTATATAGCAACTCCCCCACCGAGGGGTGGGGCCGTGGGGGATCCCAGCGCCGTATTAGCCCCCCAGGCTAAACGGTGCGGACGTGGATGTAAGCATCTCTTCGCGTACGGGCATAACCACGCCCGGTGTGTTTGTTTGCCCTCCCGTAACACCTCTACATATACATGTCCACGTACACTTGCACCCCGTACTCTCTTTTAGCCCCCCCCCTCCTCGTCCAATACGTTAGCATGTGCAACAATAGTTACTTTCACACAAACACGTCCACGTTGCCGACGCCTACGTAGCACTAAGTGCCTTCTTTTAGCCCCTCCCGATACGTTCTACGCAGCACTTAGTGCCTTCTTTTATCCCCGCCCCCCTCCCTCCCGATACGTTCCATTCATTGGCTACCACATTCTGATAAGCTCCCCCCCCTCTCCTCCCCCACCAACTTGTATTTAAGGGCTTGCATCTTGGAATCTCTGCCTCACTTGATGCAGCTAATCTGGCTGTGACGGTCCCACCTGATGACGGAGACTTGTGTTGCCTCCGAAACGTCTTGATTTTATTGTTTTATTTTTATTAATTTTAATTTCATTTTTTACCTACGTGACTTTACCGAAAGAACTAAGAGTATGAATCCTTGCAGTCACCAAAGCTTCAAATCTAGAAATAAACATTGGAAAACTTTTACAATGTAATTTTTTAAAACAAATTTCACAACATAAAATCCTGAGCAA
>NW_024705660.1:18518-29007 GCF_018977255.1 Callorhinchus milii | reverse complement strand
GGGTGAGCGATGGGTTGAGTGGGTATGTTTTTTTGTTCGTGAGTTTGTGGGTGAGTTTAGTCAGTGAATGGGTGTGTTGGTGGGTGAGTGTGTAGCTTGGTGAGGGGTCGTGGGTGAGTGAGCAAGTGGTTAATTAAGTGGGTGAGTTGTTGACTGGATGGGTAAGCGAGTGGGTGGGTGAGGAATGGGTGAGTGACTGCTGGTTGGGTAAGTTGATGTGGAGGGTGAGTGGGTAAGTTAGCGTGTGAGTGAGTGGATGGGTGAGTCAGAGAGTAAGGCGCCAAGGTGGTGAGATGTTCACGACCTCGCCTAGCATACAGGAGGTTGTGTATTTTATCCCAGCCCTTCCGTCTGTATATATGGAGTTTGCATATTCTCCCCGTGGTCGCGTGGAATTTTCTCCAGGTTCTCCGGGTTGTCCCTCCATATTTGAAATGCATTTATAGAATCTGGTTGCTGTAACTTTATTCGTGAACAGCCACTTCATTTAGCTGTCATTTGTGCTGAGGTGGCTTCCGAAAAAGATCTATATAGCTGAGGGCCTTACCTGGTAAAATAAAAAAAATGTTTAATATTAGTTTAGTGTGTGGATGAGTGGGTGAGTGTGTGTGGGTAGATTAGTGAGTGGATGGGTTGATGGGTCGGAGGTGAGTGGCTGAGTGAGTGAGTGGCTGGGTGCATGAGTGTGAGTTAGTGATTGATTTGGTGGCATGGTGAGTGGGTGAGTGTGTGAGTGGTCGGTAGTTGAGTGAGTGGTGGGTGATTGAGTGGGCGAGGTGTGGGTATTGAGTGGGTGAGTGTGTGGGTATTTGAGTGGGTGAGTGTGTGGGTGTTTGAGTGGGAGTGGGTATTTGAGTGGGTGAGTGGGTATTTGAGTGGGTGAGTGTGTGGATGTTTGAGTGGAGTGAGTGTGTGGGTTAGTGGGTGGGGAAGTCAGACAGTGGGGCGCCACAGTGGCGAGATGTTAACTACCTCGCCTGGTATGCAGAAGGTTGTGTGTTTATCCCAACCCTGACGCCTGTATATTTCCCTCCACATTTAAATCAACAAGCATTTTTTTTATTTGGGTGCAATGAATAATTACGTGATAAGCCACTTCGTTGACCGATCATTTGTAACCAGGTCACTTCTGAAAAATATTTTATATAGCTCTGTCAGCCTTACCTGGTAAAATAAACATAATTTAGATTCAGTGTAGTGTGTTGGTGAGTGGTGGGTGGGCACTTGTGAGAGGCTCGTGGGTAGTAGTGGATGCTTGAGTTAATGGGTGCTTGCATTATTGGGTGGTTGAATTATTGGGTGGTTGAGTGATGGGTGGGTGAGTGAATAATGACGTGGTTAGTGGGTGAGTAGCTGAGGGAGTGGTTGGGTGTGTGTGTGGGTTAAAATGGAGTAGGTGGCATGGTAAGTGGATGTGTATGTGACTGGGTGAGTAGGTGAGTGGCTGGGTGAGTATGTGAGTGGATGGATGAGTGAGGGGTGTGTGAGTGAGTGGGTGAGTGAGTGTGGGTAGGAGGTTAGGTGGGTAGTAGGTGGGTTAGAAATTAAGTGAGTGGGTTAGTGATTGGGTGAGTGAGTGGGCGGGTGCGTGGGTGAGTTGTGGTTGAAAGAGTCAGTGGCAGAGCAAGTTGATGGGTTAGAAATTGATTAGCTCGGTGAGTGAGTGCTGGATGGGTTAGTGGGTTTTTGGTTGGGTGAGTGGGTGAGTGTTACTGGGTGGGTGCTTGACTGGGTGGCTGGATGAGTGGTTGAGAAGATGGGGGTGCAAATTAACGGGTGGGCGAGTCGGTGAGTGAGTGGGATGGGTTAGTATACAGGTGGTCGTGATTAGATCCCGACCCTGTCATCTGTATATTTGGAGTGTGCTTGTTCTCCCATGGTCACGTGAATTTTTCTCTGGGTCCTCGGGGTTTACCTCTGCATTGAGAATAAACTTGCATTCAGAGGATTTGGCTGCAATAACTGTATATGTGATTTATGTGTCATTTGTAACAAGGTCGCTTTTTGAAAAAGATCTATATAGCTCTGTGGGCCTTAGCTTGTACAGTGAGAATAGTTAAGTTTTCGTTTATTGAGTGGGTGAGTGGGTAGGTGGATGATTGAGTGCGTGGGTGGTTTGGTGGGTGAGTCGGTAAGTGGCTGGGTGGGTGTGTGAGTGGGGGAGTGAATAGGTGAGCGGGTGGGTGAGTGGAGTCTAGAGTGAGTGAGTAAGTGACTGAGTTGGTTGGTGGGTGGTCGTTGAGTTAATGAGTGGGTGTGTAGGTGGGTGCACAGGTAAGTTCTTGAGTGGCTGAGTGTGTGCTTGAACGAGTGAGTTAGCGGTTAAGTGGTGGCAGAGTGAGTGGGTGAGTGAGTGTGTGGGTGGCTTTCGTAGTTTAGTGGTTGGGTGAGTCAGATAATGAGGCACCAGAGCGAGATGCAAACCCCCTCGCGAAAGCCGACGTGTTAAACTGGTATATTGGAATTCTTATTTTTGACCCCAACCCTGATGCCTGTATATTTGGAGTTTGCATCTTCACTCGTGGTCACGTCGATTTTCCTCTGATTCCTTCGGGTTTGTTGAACACGTAGACTTTCGCGACCAATATCATCCATAATAGAGGTTTCTTTTTTGGGTTAGATCGCGTAAATATATAAATGTGTTGTTAAAACCCACCACCATCCGACAAAGCCAACTAGTAAGGGTTGTCACATATGCAGAACATGCCAATTTGTAACTAGTACAGCACACGGTGTGTTGGAGAGTCAAGCCACAACATTTACAATCTGAGTACGACGTTTCGCCAGTAATTACAACTACCTTCATCAGGCAACAGCCAGATTTGTGGAGACATTCACCTGTTTCGTTCCTTATGTAGAGGCGTAGATGTGGTGCCTGTTTTTATCATTTGCTTGTTATCATTCGCCTGTTATCAAGTTAAAAGTAGAAATAGTTATTATTGTTGTAATCACGTTATAAGTAGAAATAATTGTTATTTCGTTAAAAGTAGAAATAATTATTGTTATCAAGTTCTTAGTGGAAATAATAATTACTGTTCTCATTCGCCTGTCGTTATCATTTGCCTGTTGTTATTTTTCGCCTATTGTTATCAAGTTAGAAGTGGAAAGTTATTATTATTGTTATCATTCGCCTGGTGTTGGTAGCGCACGTCTCTAATCCAGCACTGTGGAAGGTAGTGAGGGTGGTGAATCACCGCACAATGATGTTGGCAAATCACCTTCCCGTGGGCGTCGAGGTGCCATAACCTGACTCGCCAGGAGAAGGCAGTAGAGCAAGTGGACTAATCGCCATCTTCACCTGTACAGGGATAGAGTGTTTCACCCTCGCACGCATGGGTTTCTCCGGGTACTCCGGTTTCCCCACTGGTATAAACACTCGTCATTAATTAGCGCATAATGCCTCCATAGAGGACCGCAGAGCTTGGACAATTGTTGGTACTGGCTCACCACGTGGCTTCCTTCCTGCACGGCTGTGGTTCCTCCTGCCTCTGAGTCGTTCTTGTGCGCGCTATAAAACTTTTAATTATTACTGTTATTCGCCAGGCGGTGGTGTTGCAAGCCTGTAATCCAGCAGTGGAAGGCAGCAAGGGTGAGTGGATCACACAGTGAATGTTGTGAAACCCCCTTCCCGTGGGCATCGAGGTGCCTTCTCCTGGCTGGCTGGCCAGGAGAAGGCAGTACAGAAAGTGGGATAATCGCCATCTTTGCCTGTACGGTTTAAAGTGCTGCCCCTCGTATGCGTGGGTTTTCTCCAGGTGCTCCGGTTTCCCCCACTTGTGTAAGAACTCATCATTCATTCGTCGAAAATGTAAAAAAAACAATTCAGGACCCGACTGTGACTCAGTGTGGATTTCCTGGACTAAGTCTATTTTATTATTATAAAGAATTAAAGGGGCTGTTTGATGACACGACTAGAGAGCTGGCTTGCACTGCAGGGAACTTAATATTCAACTTGGATTCCGCAACCCTCAATGGCAATTTTTTAGATTCGCACTAGAGGTCAATAGAATTTGAATTTGAATATTTATTTATACTGGATGAATCTGATAAGCTATAACGATCTGTTTTCACAGACGTCCAATCGGGTGGGTCAGAAAATAACAACAAAAATACAATACAAAAACATCACAGTAAAGGTAAACAAATTGTTTCGAAATATACAAATTAAACTGAACTCTTTTTATCTTACCATAGACTCATACAAACATGTTGGACTCGCACAGAGACCTTAACCACTAAACCTCGAACAATTAAAACCCTCTAAACCCCTAACTATCTAAATCCATAACCATCTAAACCGCTAACCCTCTCAACCCCTTTACCCTTACAACCCCTCTAAAAGCTTAACCTCTAAACCCCCAAAACTCTAACCATCTCAACCCCTAACCCTCTAAATTCCTATACCCCTAACCCTCAACCCCTTTACCCTTAAAACCCTAACCCACCAAAACCCTCACTCTCTAAACCCCTTATTCTTTTAACCCTAACCGTCTAAGCCATTAAAAACAAACCCTCTGAATCCCTAACCCTCTAAACCTTGAAACCCTAACCTTCTAAAACCCTAAATCCCTAACATTCTAAATACCAACCAATCTAAACCACAACCCTCTAAAGAACTAACCCTCTAGACCCCTAACCCTCTGAACTCATAACCTCCTAAATCCTCAACCTCTAAAACCCTAACCCTCAAAACCCAAACGTTCTAAAACCCTAAATCCGTAACCTAATCCCAACACATTTAAACCCTAACCCTCTAAAGAACGAACCCTCTAGACGCATAACCCTTAAAATACCAATGTCCCTAAATTGCTAACCCTCTAAACACATAATCCACTAAACTCGTAACCCTCTAAACCCATAAAGGTTTTTTTGTTGTTAGATTATGTAAATATAAACGTGTCATTAAACCAACCACCACCCGAAACAGCCAATTATTAAATTTGTCACATCAAGAAAAAAGTGCCATTAAGTGTTGGAGACTAACAAAAAAAACCTCTTTATTACGGACAATATTAGTTGTGAAAGTCTAGGTGTTAACCTTCAACTCTCAAACCACTAAACCCTAACACTGTAAATCCTTAACCTTGAAACCCCCGATACCTCTAAACCCCTAAAACACATACCCTTATAACCTCCTCAACTTCTAACCATCTAAACCATTCAACATCCAACAATTGAAACCCATAAACCTCTAAACACATAACTCTCTAAACCCCTAACCCTCTAAAACCCATAAACCTCTAAACACGTAACTCTCTAAACCTCTAAACTCAAAACGTTCTAAACTCTAACCTCTAAACACCAAATCCTCTGAAGGACTTTCCCCTTAAGACCCAACCGTCTAAACACCTCACCCTATAAAACGGCAACCCATAAACCCCAACACTCTTAACTGCCTAAACCCTTAACCTTACAAACCCCAAACCGTCTAAACCCCTAAACCTGTAAAACCGTAACCCACTAAACCCCTCACCTTATAAACCCCTAATTCCCTAAACATCAAAACCTCTAAACCCATAACCTTCTAAAACTCATAACCTTGTAAACCAATACACAGAGCAATCAAAACCCATGAACCCTCTAAACCTCTATAAAACCCAACTCTCTAAACCCCGAACCTCTAAACCATAACCTTCTAAACTCTAATCAATAAAAAAAACCTCAACCCCTTTACCCTTAAAACCCTATCGTCTAAACTCACCCTTTTAAATCTAACCCAAATACACCGAAATCCCTAACCCTCTAAACCCTCAACCTCTAACACCCTCAACCCCGAAACATCATAACCCTTGAAACACCCAAAACCTCTAAACCGCTTATCCCCTAAAAAACCCAAACCTCTAAACCCCTAAGCCCATAACCTTATAAACTCCTAACCCTCTAAACCACTAATCTTTAACAATCAAACCCCATAAATCTCTAAACACCTAATTATCTGAACGAGAACCCTTTAAACCCATATCCTTCTAAACTGTAACCTCTAAAACCCAACCCTCAAACCCCTTTACCCTTAAAACCATAACGGTCTAAACCCATCACCCTCTAAAATCCTAACCCATAAACCCCCAAACCTCTAACCCACTGAACCCTTAACCTAAACCCTTACAGTGAGGGAAAAAAGTATTTGATCCCCTGCTGATTTTGTACGTTTGCCCACTGACAAAGAAATTATCAGTCTATAATTTTAATGGTAGGTTTATTTGAACAGTGAGAGACAGAATAACAACAACAAAATCCAGAAAAACGCATGTCAAAAATGTTATAAATTGATTTGCATTTTAATGAGGGAAATAAGTATTTGACCCCCTCTCAATCAGAAAGATTTCTGGCTCCCAGGTGTCTTTTATACAGGTAACGAGCTGAGATTAGGAGCACACTCTTAAAGGGAGTGCTCCTAATCTCAGCTTGTTACCTGTGTAGAGGTGTAATTGCGCATGGCTACGAATGTTGAGGTGTGATTATGCATGGCCACGGATGGCCAACAAACACAAGGGGCGGGGTTACGGCCGTACACAAGGGTGGCGCTCGCACCGACGTCCGCATGTGCATCCCCCACGGGCCCCCCCTCGGGGGCGAGTCCTATAAAAGGTGATGAGCTCGAGGGCTCGAGGTCGGGACTCAGCTTTAACCAGAGAAGACGGAAGACCTGCTAGTATAGGCCCCAGAGCTCCCCTGGCTCGCTGTCCTTATAAGGGCCGACCAGGGCAAGCCGGTGGCGTGGCCCCGAGAGCCCAGACGAAGCTGGTCTGGTGACTCAGGGAGCCGGGATCCCAGCTTAACCAAGCTGGGACAGATAGCCTCCCCTAGTCCCGTAGTGGAGGAATTGGTATAGGTTAGAGGGGTTAGCTGTCGAGAATCCCTGTAGCCAAGTGACCTGTAATAACTGTGTTGGTGTAATAAATAAGTGTGCCTCCGATCCTGTCGTCAAGCCTCCATATACTTACTACATCTGGTGTCAGAAGTAAAACGTCCAACGATGGACACACGAGGGACGACACGTACCAGGGAGTCGGAGATGGAAGACGCCGCGGCCGAATCACCACCAGAGATGGCCGGGGTCGGATCGGAGCAGCCGGGGCCGAGTACGCCCGCGCCGCTACGACAGGAGGGGGGGATGCGTCGGCCGAAGGACTCCGGCTGGCCCACTCCCGCCTGGCGGACTGCTCTACGCCGCGGCCGCCGCGTTGGAGGAGATCACGCGGCTGGGGGCTGGAGGGCAGCGCGGGTCGACGACGGCAGCCGGCGCGGGCGACGTTTCCCGCCACCCCGACGCGGCTCGCGGTTAAATTTCCCGCCATCTCTACAGTACGAGCGGAGGGCGGGGCCGGCCCGCGTCACGTGACTGCTGAGCGCCAAGCACAAGCCGTGACATCATCAACACCGGCCGGCGCGTCAACATCAGAGCGACCGGCGATGCCATGCTCACGGCCCGCCCACACTGTATCATCGGCGGGGAGCGACGGAGAGCGTTCTGCAGCCACGGACGCGCCTTACAGCAGCGTCTGCCGCCTCTAAAGAATTCGTCGGCGCTGACGGAGACTGGGGCGGCTTCAAGAGGCGGTTCATCGCTCATCAAGAGATGGCGAACTGGTCGGACGCCGAGGCTCTACGCGCGCTGCCGCGATGCTGGACAACGACGCCCTGGCTACCCTCACCTCGGCGCCGAGGGAAAAGCGCGCCACTCTACACCTGGCGTTGCAGCTGCTGTCAGCCGTCTATGGGCCGCCTTCGGACTGCAGGCAGCTGTTCCACGATCGGCATCGGGGCGCCAACGAATCGCCCCTGGCCTTCCGGACGGCTCTCCTGGCCCTGGCGAAGGCTGCTTTTCCAAGGATGGACGAGGAAGGAGTGGATGCCATGGTGGCTGAGAAGCTGCTGCTACTCGCTGATGAGCTGGACGTCAACGTCCTGGCTCAAGACGACGCGGAGATGTCGTCCCTGCTGGTCGCGCGCCACATCCACGGGGGCTTGCGGTCCCTGCGTCGAAAGGCGGCAAAGGGGGCGGCCGGCCATGCCATGGCGGCCACCGCCCTCCCATCGGAGGAGGTCTGCGGGGTGGAGCGGCGAGGGGAATGGAGATCGGCGGCACCACAGGCTCGGAATGGACCGAGCCGCCAGGAGCAGCCCAGGACATCTGGGGCGCTCACACGCTGCTACAACTGTGGCCTGCAAGGCCACGTTGCGTCAGGATGCCGGGCTCCCCGTCAGCGCGGGGCGACACCTCGTCAGGACGCCACGCCGTCTCCTCCCAAGCTCCAGCAGAGAAATACGGCGAGTCGCGGCACCTCACACGTTTGGCCCACGCACACATCCGACACACACTCACGCGCTCAACTAAACAGGGCTCCAAATTCCCCGTCCGTCGCGCGCGATTGTTCGTAATGCGGCGAGCGCTCCAACCGGGTCAGTGGTCGGAGCTCGCCCATCGTGTCGTTGCTGCGTCGGCGGGATCATCGGTTGTGGTCGGTCACATTGATGGGGTAGAGGTGCGGATTTTAATTGACACAGGGGCATCGGCGACCATTATATCTGATTTGATTTATAACATCCTTCCCGTTCAAAGTCGTCCCTTGCTCCCTGTTGACGTGCCATGCTATGCTGCTAACGGGGCTCGCTGGGCATTATTGGGCAAATCCGCGCCACTATCTGCATTGGAGACATTAAATTATCCGGGCCTGTTTTGGTTTCCTCCTCACTCGCGGTTCCGTGCCTGTTGGGGACGGATTTCTTGGCCAAAATGCCCATCCGTATCCTGATTGACCAGGGGTGCATTGAGCTCCCATCGGGCCGACGCGTTACATTTTTGTCTTCCCCCACCACGGAGCGTCGGGCGTTTGCCACCGTGCAGGCGCTCGTGACAAAAACTGTGCGCGTACCTCCGGGGGCTCAGATGCTCGTCCCTCTTAGGTTGCGTCGGCCGTTTAATGAAGGGGTTGCGGATCGGGGGGTCTTGTTGGGACCATCTCGGGCCGGGGTCAATGGACCCGATTTGCTCGCGGCTCAGACCATGGTGAGAGGGGATGGGGACCCCTTCATTGCAGTCCTTAATGTGGGATCGCGAACGGCCGTGGTTCCTCAAGGGACCGTGCTTGCACACGCAACGCCGGTACCCTATGAGGAACCACTCGTGGGTCAGGTATCCACCGATCCTCCGTCGCGACCGCATTCGGACTGTGATGACGGATGGCTGGATGCGCTTTGCGCGGGTTCAGTGGACCTGTCCGACTCGCAGCGCGCGCAGCTGCGAGTTCTCCTGAGCGAATTTGCTGACGTTTTTAGTCAACACAAATTTGATATTGGTTGTACTAAATTGCTGCGACACCATATTGACACGGGTGACAGCGCGCCAATCCGCCAAAATCCCTTTCGGTTGAGTCCCGCCGAAAAGGATCATGTGTCTCAAAGAAGATCTCGGCATCGTCCATCGTCAAATCGAGACATAACCTAGAGTATGGGGAAAGTATAGATTCACATCGGGCGGCTTTCTAGGTTTAGAGTTATTAGTAATTTTATGGGCCTCAAACCCTCGGCGCACCACGTGCCTTAACCCAGCCGGGATAGTAAGAGCATAAGGATGCTTCCACCCCACTTATTAGCATAATTAAGCTGAGCCAGCTTGCTTCTTCCAGAAGTATATGCCCCAGTAACGGCGGGGGCGGGGCCCCTTGTGCCCATTAGAGCTATAACGTACTTTCGGGGGTGGTTCAAGACCCCAGACGGCGCTACGTCGCAATGCGGTATGTTACATGATCCCAAGGACGAACTGACGACATCCTGGGGGCAGGCCTTGGATCACTTGGTTAACTTACCACTCCTGGTACACATTACACATAAACTCGCCTAACCCCGACGGACCCTGCATCACCAGATAGAAGAACTTTTAACTATTCCGATGGGGGTGTGATAATGAGATGTTAATCCTCAACTAACTTATAGTACAGTTATGAATACTAAAGCCATTGATAGAGTAGTATTTCCTAGCACCAGCGATGTTTTAAGACGTTAAATTCTATCTCATTGCCCTTCTCTAGAGTATACATCTCGGCCGGAGGTTGAAAAGTTGTAGGGTGCACCACTCCGCGTATCCCAGTTACTGCGGGCCGACGCGTTCCGTGTAATTCCGGTGCGCGGGTACATGTCTTAACTTTGTAACACCAAGACCGCTTCTGCGCTCGCGGGCCGATGACGTAAATACTGTGAAATTCCAAGCCGCGACGTTCAAAACATCTGGTTTATGGTCAGTGTCACCCCCTATTCAATCGAGAGCCTATGCAACTAACATAACTTCATTACCGCAGTATTGCGAGACCAGCATGGTCTTATTGGTCCAATTCTTTCCGCCGCACTCACGAAAACAAGCCACTGGCCCCCTAACGAGCCGGGCCAGGAACTCGTGGATGGTTTCTCGCAACATGGTAGCGCTCTGAATCACTATGGCACCATAGAGCTACTCTTATCTGATAGTCGACTGGGGTATCGTTAGCTACTC
>NW_024705660.1:0-18488 GCF_018977255.1 Callorhinchus milii | reverse complement strand
CAAGACTATGACTTTGTCACCACATATCGTAAGGGTGTCCGCCACACGAACGCTGACGCCCTGTCACGATTGCCACCCACTTCGGAGTGCGCGTGCCTCTTGGGTTCGGGGCGTTGTAGGCCCCCGAACGTCACCACCGATTCGGTCCTCGTGGCCGCTGCCGATGCGCCTTCGGCTTCGGGTCCTATCGAGCAAGAAGGGAGGGATTCGTTGCTGGGGTTGTCGGTCGCGGAATGGGGACGCCTCCAAATGGAGGACACCTCCCTCCTCGCTCTGCGCCGTCGCGTCGGGGGGGCTGGTCAGGGGGTGGAAACGTTGACTCGTGGGGGTTGTTCCAGGGTCTTTTAATGCACTGGGATGGAAAACCCGCCGCCAGCGGCTCGTGGTGCCTGCAGCATTAAGGGGTAAGGTGGTATGGGCTGTTCATGAGCGGCTTCTGCACTTGGGGGTTCACAAGACCTTTGCCACGCTCCAGCTGATTTCTTCTGGCCGGGCATGGCAAAGGACGTGGGGGATCTCCTGGGGTCGTGCACGCAATGCGCGCAGAGGAAGCCACCTGCTAGGGGGTCCAACCCTCCGCTGCAGTCCATAAAGGTTTCCCGGGTTAACGAGCTCGTCGCTCTGGACATACTCGGCCCATTTCCCGCTACGCCCAGGGGCAATAGGTATTTATTAACGGGGGTGAATACTTCACGAGATGGCCTATGGCCTGGCCCCTGGCAACCAGTCGGCAGCAGCCATCGCGGAGGCCTTTGTCCAGGGCTATGTCCTCGACAAGGGTGCTCCGGAACGGCTGCTTACTGACCAGGGTAGGAATTTTTCTGGTAAACTCCTACGCGAGGTGTGCGACCTCTTGGGTACGGAGAAGGTTCGGACCTCTCCGTATCACCCACAAACTGACGGGATGGTGGAACGGCTGCATCGGACCATCACGTCCATGCTGTCCCAGCAGGTGTCGGTATCCCAGACGGATTGGGACCTTCGCATAGCCGGTGTGTTGCAGGCCTACAGAATGGCTCCCCATGCGGCCACCGGATTTTCCCCTTTCTTTTTAATGTATGGGCGCGAGGCTAACCCCCCTGTGGCGACCCAGCTGAAGCTCTCGGCGCCCCAGGCGAAGTCTAACTTGTCCGAACACGTTAAATTTAACATCGCAAATTGTCTGAGGCGCGGGAAGCGGCCGTGCAAAATTCTGAACTCCGCCAGAAGGCGAACGAGAGGCTTCGGTTGGGGCGGGTACAGGTGGTCAAATGGAAACCAGGGGACAGGGCGTGGTTGCACTGTCCCAGGTGCCGCTGGCAACCTCGTCAAATTGGTACGGCCGTGGCGGGGGCCAGTGGAGGTCGTACAGGTCTTGCGGCCGCAATGTGTTCGCGTCAAATGGGGGAGGCGCCGGTGGTATGTGCACCCCTCAAGGTTGAAACCATTCATCGCGCCGCCCCGTGGTTCACACACACACACGCATGGCCAAACGTGTGAGGGTTCCGCCGACTCCCCGACGTCGCTGCACTCGCCTAACCTGACATCAACTGTTCCGTCCCCAGGTGCAACAGGAGTGACGGGTCCACACCCACCAACCCCTCCCGGAGGGGTCGGGGGTCACTCGGCAGCGACGCCTGACTCTCTTGCACCCGGACCGTCAACAACCGTCACTGAGCGTGCCGGGACGGGCCCTTGTGACGGGCCCGCCGCGAGAACGCGCGCCAAAACGCGCAGACTATTGTGAGGTCGGCCGTTGGGGGGCCTTGCGGACAATGGGAGGGGTGGCGTCCGGAGTGTGTATATATGTTGGTTTTGGGGTATTTATTCGGGGGGGTGCGTCGGGTTATTTTTTTTCTCTCTCTCTCTCTCTTCCTGTTGTTGTTCTTGTTAAGGTTCTCTTGTTCTTGTTAAAATTACGCGAGGCACACACACGGGGTTTTCGTGAGGGATGCACCTTTATTCTGATTTTTTTTGCAGCCAGGGACGGCTGCGAGCTGTACAGGGGGGGTGATGTAGAGGTGTAATTGCGCATGGCTACGAATGTTGAGGTGTGATTATGCATGGCCACGGATGGCCAACAAACACAAGGGGCGGGGTTACGGCCGTACACAAGGGTGGCGCTCGCACCGACGTCCGCATGTGCATCCCCCACGGGCCCCCCCTCGGGGGCGAGTCCTATAAAAGGTGATGAGCTCGAGGGCTCGAGGTCGGGACTCAGCTTTAACCAGAGAAGACGGAAGACCTGCTAGTATAGGCCCCAGAGCTCCCCTGGCTCGCTGTCCTTATAAGGGCCGACCAGGGCAAGCCGGTGGCGTGGCCCCGAGAGCCCAGACGAAGCTGGTCTGGTGACTCAGGGAGCCGGGATCCCAGCTTAACCAAGCTGGGACAGATAGCCTCCCCTAGTCCCGTAGTGGAGGAATTGGTATAGGTTAGAGGGGTTAGCTGTCGAGAATCCCTGTAGCCAAGTGACCTGTAATAACTGTGTTGGTGTAATAAATAAGTGTGCCTCCGATCCTGTCGTCAAGCCTCCATATACTTACTACACAGGTAACGAGCTGAGATTAGGAGCACACTCTTAAAGGGAGTGATCTAATCTCAGCTTGTTACCTGTATAAAAGACACCTGTTCACAGAAGCAATCAATCAATCAGATTCCAAACTCTCCACCATGGCCAAGACCAAAGAGCTCTCCAAGGATGTCAGGGACAAGATTGTAGACCTACACAAGGCTGGAATGGGCTACAAGACCATCGCCAAGCAGCTTGGTGAGAAGGTGACAACAGTTGGTGCGATTATTCGCAAATGGAAGAAACACAAAATAACTGTCAATCTCCCTCGGCCTGGGGCTCCATGCAAGATCTCACCTCGTGGAGTTGCAATGATCATGAGAACGGTGAGAATCAGCCCAGAACTACACGGGAGGATCTTGTCAATGATCTCAAGGCAGCTGGGACCATAGTCACCAAGAAAACAGTTGGTAACACACTACGCCGTGAAGGACTGAAATCCTGCAGCGCCCGCAAGGTCCCCCTGCTCAAGAAAGCACATATACATGCCCGTCTGAAGTTTGCCAATGAACATCTGAATGATTCAGAGGACAACTGGGTGAAAGTGTTGTGGTCAGATGAGACCAAAATGGAGCTCTTTGGCATCAACTCAACTCGCCGTGTTTGGAGGAGGAGGAATGCTGCCTATGACCCCAAGAACACCATCCCCACCGTCAAACATGGAGGTGGAAACATTATGCTTTGGGAGTGTTTTTCTGCTAAGGGGACAGGACAACTTCACCGCATCAAAGGGACGATGGACGGGGCCATGTACCATCAAATCTTGGGTGAGAACCTCCTTCCCTCAGCCAGGGCATTGAAAATGGGTCGTGGATGGGTATTCCAGCATGACAATGACCCAAAACACACGGCCAAGGCAACAAAGGAGTGGCTCAAGAAGAAGCACATTAAGGTCCTGGAGTGGCCTAGCCAGTCTCCAGACCTTAATCCCATAGAAAATCTGTGGAGGGAGCTGAAGGTTCGAGTTGCCAAACGTCAGCCTCGAAACCTTAATGACTTGGAGAATTTTCGATTTAAAGCTTTTGTGACTGCAGGGATTCATCTTCTTGGTTCTTTCGGTAAAGTCACGTAGAAGGGAAGTAATGAAATAAAAATAAAACCTAATAAAACAATTCTCACGACGTTTCGGCCACAACGCAAGCAGCCGTCCTCAGGTGAAAACCAGGTCTGTCGAGGCGACAGCGTCTGAATGAAACAGCACACGTGTTTGGAGCATATTTATAAGCTGGGTTGGAAGGGGGGAAAAGGGTGCCTTGACGAAAGAATATGCATATCAAGAGGAATTTAGCATATTTATGGGAAATGCAGGTATGTGATTAGTACTAATGACCGTGCATTATGCAGGATTAGCAGCATCAAAGGGAAGGGATATGGGAAATGCAGGTATGTGATTAGTACTACTTATGCCCGTGCATTATGCAGGATTAGCAGCATTAAATGGAGGGGATATGGGAAATGCAGGTATGTGAATAGTACTACTTATGTCCGTGCATTATGCAGGATTAGCAGCATCAAATGGAGGGGATAGGGGTAGCATTAATAAAGGGAAGGAGTGTTAATAGTATGTAGCTGCAGTAACTAAAACCACCACGTAAACAACTAAAGTATAAACTACATAGTATCATCAGTATACTAAATATACTCTACAATAAGCTGAGTTACGAACAGTAAGTAATACATTACAATTCTACGTCGTAAAAAATATATAATATGCTTCCATCTAAACTTTATTCTCTTACATCACACGAGTCTACACCGTACTATATACTGCCATAGACAAACCCAACATTAAATTACATACTGTATTGCCTTATACATTGTAATATTACACTATGTATTATTCTACCCACCCTAATGTATATCACACTGCTGTATATTGACTATACAATTACGATACTATATTATTACTTTGTACATTGTATTAAGCATATAAATGTTATATTATTTGTTATTATACACTGTACCATTGACCGTCGTGTGAAAGATACTAAGGAAGCAACGAAATATGTCAATGGGTGAGTAGTGAGGGGAAACTTGCAGCGGAGCAAAGAATTCATTCCCTGCGGAGAATACAATGCCAGTGACTGGAACGCGGTCTGAAAGTCACCGTAAACGTGAACACAATCAGTTAAGATCCGAAATGGTTTACGTCCTTCCAATGATTGCTAAGCCAGAATCCATCTTCTCGGTTGAAATTGTCTCTGTGTTTGTATATGTGGATCGCCTCATGAACGAATCTCTCATGGTAGCCAGATGGCTTGCAGAGAACCTCTGTCTTGGAGAAGTCAATATCATGTGAGCCCACTGAATTGTAATAGTGATCTGCCACGGCTGAGGTGTTTGTCCGACCGTGTTTCAAGTCTGCTTTATGTTCACGGATGCGGTCCGAGACATGTCGTTTGGTTTCTCCAATGTAACTGCTACCACAGAGGCAACTTAGTTTGTAGACGCCAGGGTACTGTATGTCTGGAACCACATCTTTTACAGACGGGAACAGATCACGGATTTTATGTACTGTGTTGAATCGGACCTGGATCTTGTGTTTTATCAGGATTTTGGAGATCTTTTTTGTGACCCCAGCAATGTAGGGTAAGGTGATGGTCTTGAAAGGCTCCTCAACAGGATCCTTCCTGATGGTTGGAGTGATGGCTTTGCGGATTGTGTAGTCGGAGTAACCATTAGCCTTAAGAGCTTGGCGTACGTGTTTGAGTTCACTGGCAATGTGTTCCTGGTCGGATATGCATTGGGCTCTATGGTATAGAGTCTTGATGAGGGAATTCTTCTGGGATGGATGGTGGTGGGAATCCGGTTTTAGGTAAGCATCCGTATGGGTGGCTTTCCTGTAGACAGAGTGGCTCATTGAACCATCAGGTCTCCTTTTAATTAGGACATCCAAAAAGGGTAGCTTGCCATCTTTTTCGACTTCCATGGTGAATCTGATGGATGGGTGTATGGAATTGATGTGGTCGAGAAATTGGTCAAGAGCAGGCCGGCCATGTGGCCAGATGACAAAAGTGTCATCGACGTACCTCTTCCATAAGGTTGGGCGTAGAGTGGCAGTCTGGATGGCGTCAGTCTCAAATTTCTCCATGAACACGTTGGCTACAACCGGAGATAGGGGGGGCCCATTGGGGTGCCCTCAGTTTGCTTGTAGAAAGTTCCATTCCAGGTGAAGTATGTATTGGTTAAGCAGTGTCTCACCTGGGGGGGTACCCCAGCGTTCTGTCCTTGATGAACCAGAAAACCACATCAAACTGACAAGCAGGTCGTCTGGGGACAGGGAAATCCCCTTGATTGTCGATACCAGGTCAGTAGAGTTTAGTACCGCAGAGATGGTTTTTCCAGTGAAAGGCCGTAGGATTTCAGACAAAAAACGAGCCAGTTTGTAGGTGGGGGAATTGATAGTAGAGACAATGGGACGAAGAGGTGTATCTTCTTTACGTATCTTTGGCAAGCCATATAATCTTGGTGGCCTGGCTGCAGAAGGTTTCAACGAGAACTGTTTGGTCTGATCAATTAATGCGGTTGAAGCAGAAATGATTTTGTTGGTTTTAGAGACGAGGCTGTTGGTGGGGTCTCTTTTTATTTTTGTATAGCTGTCATCGTTGAGTAGTTCTTGAATTTTGTTGTTGTATTCTATTTTGTCCATGATGACAGTGGCATTGCCTTTGTCGGCTGAGAGGATGACAATGTCATCCCTCTTTTCTAATTGAGCTAATTCAAAACGCTCATCTTTGCTGATGTTGCTAGCTGGCATCTTAGCGTTTTTGAGGGTTGCAGAGATTTCAGATCTTGCTAAGTCTGCAGCGATGTGACTCAGGCCCTTGAGAGCGACATCTACTCGAGCAATTATATCATTAACTGGTATGTGTCTAGGTGTGACTGCAAAGTTTAGTCCTTTAGCTAAAACGGATTTCAGACCTTCAGAAATAGACTGTTATTGCGATTAATTACGATTTTATTAACGTCTAGCTATTCAATGTGTGGGTCCGGTCTCTTTGACAGGCGGTTGAATTTGGAAATCAAGTTGTCCTTACATTTGGTCGACATAGCGGCAGCTGAAGAGGCAGTCATTTTGTCTACATGTTCCCAATCCGATGTGGACATTGTTGCACTCAAAGATAAGTGTGATTTGTAGAGTGTCTTGTCTAACTGATCTAGATCGGTGCGCGTAAGTCTGATTTTATCTGAGATAATGCTAAACGAATTCTGTCTAGAACTAGCTTAGCTCTTATCTCAGAGAAAATCAGACTTACGCGCACCAATCTAGATCAGTTAGACAAGACACTCTACAAATCACACTTATCTTTGAGTGCAACAATGTCCACATCGGATTGGGAACATGTAGACAAAATGACTGCCTCTTCAGCTGCCGCTATGTCGACCAAATGTAAGGACAACTTGATTTCCAAATTCAACCGCCTCTCAAAGAGACCGGACCCACACATTGAAAAGCTAGACGATAACAAAGTCGTAATTAATCGCAATAACAGTACTATTTCTGAAGGTCTGAAATCCGTTTTAGCTAAAGGACTAAACTTTGCAGTCACACCTAGACACATACCAGTTAATGATATAATTGCTAGAGTAGATGTAGCTCTCAAGGGCCTGAGTCACATCGCTGCAGACGTAGCAAGATCTGAAATCTCTGCAACCCTCAAAAACGCTAAGATGCCAGCTAGCAACATCAGCAAAGATGAGCGTTTTGAATTAGCTCAAATAAAAAAGAGGGATGACATTGTCATCCTCTCAGCCGACAAAGGCAATGCCACTGTCATCATGGACAAAATAGAATACAACAACAAAATTCAAGAACTACTCAACGATGGCAGCTATACAAAAATAAAAAGAGACCCCACCAACAGCCTCGTCTCCAAAACCAACAAAATCATTTCTGCTTCAACCGCATTAATTGATCAGACCAAACAGTTCTCGTTGAAACCTTCTGCAGCCAGGCCACCAAGATTATACGGCTTGCCAAAGATACATAAAGAAGATACACCTCTTCGTCCCATTGTCTCTACTATCAATTCCCCCACCTACAAACTGGCTCGTTTTTTGTCTGAAATCCTACGGCCTTTCACTGGAAAAACCATCTCTGCGGTACTAAACTCTACTGACCTGGTATCGACAATCAAGGGGATTTCCCTGTCCCCAGACGACCTGCTTGTCAGTTTTGATGTGGTTTCCTTATTCACCAAAGTTCCTCGCAATCATTGAAGACTTGGTTCATCAAGGACTGAACGCTGGGGTACCCCCCCCCTGGTGAGACACTGCTTAACCAATACATACTTCACCTGGAATGGAACTTTCTACAAGCAAACTGAGGGCACCCCAATGGGCCCCCCCTATCTCCGGTTGTAGCCAACGTGTTCATGGAGAAATTTGAGACTGACGCCATCCAGACTGCCACTCTACGCCCGACCTTATGGAAGAGGTACGTAGATGAGACTTTTGTCATCTGGCCACATGGCCGGCCTGCACTAGACCAATTTCTCGACCACATCAATTCCATACACCCAGCCATCAGATTCACCATGGAAGTCGAAAAAGATGGCAAGCTACCCTTTTTGGATGTCCTAATTAAAAGGAGACCTGATGGTTCAATGAGCCACTCTGTCTACAGGAAAGCCACCCATACGGATGCTTACCTAAAACCGGATTCCCACCACCATCCATCCCAGAAGAATTCCCTCATCAAGACTCTATACCATAGAGCCCAATGCATATCCGACCAGGAACACATTGCCAGTGAACTCAAACACGTACGCCAAGCTCTTAAGGCTAATGGTTACTCCGACTACACAATCCGCAAAGCCATCACTCCAACCATCAGGAAGGATCCTGTTGAGGAGCCTTTCAAGACCATCACCTTACCCTACATTGCTGGGGTCACAAAAAAGGTCTCCAAAATCCTGATAAAACACAAGATCCAGGTCCGATTCAACACAGTACATAAAATCCGTGATCTGGTCCCGTCTGTAAAAGATGTGGTTCCAGACATACAGTACCCTGGCGTCTACAAACTAAGTTGCCTCTGTGGTAGCAGTTACATTGGAGAAACCAAACGACATGTCTCGGACCGCATCCGTGAACATAAAGCAGACTTAAAACACGGTAGGACAAACACCTCAGCCGTGGCAGATTACTGTTACAATTCAGTGGGCTCACATGATATTGACTTCTCCAAGACAGAGGTTCTCTGCAAGCCATCTGGCTACCATGAGAGATTCGTTCATGAGGCGATCCACATATACAAACACAGAGACAATTTCAACCGAGAAGATGGATTCTGGCTTAGCAATCATTGGAAGGACGTAATAAACCATTTCGGATCTTAACTGATTGTGTTCACGTTTACGGTGACTTTCAGACCGCGTTCCACTCACTGGCATTGTATTCTCCGCAGGGAATGGATTCTTTGCTCCGCTGCAAGTTTCCCCTCACTACTCACCCATTGACATATTTCGTTGCTTCCTCTTAGTATCTTTCACACGACGGTCAATGGTACAGTGTATAATAACAAATAGTATAACATTTATATGCTTAATACAATGTACAAAGTAATATATAGTATCGTAATTGTATAGTCAATATACAGCAGTGTGATATACATTAGGGTGGGTAGAATAATACATAGTGTAATATTACAATGTATAAGGCAATACAGTATGTAATTTAATGTTGGGTTTGTCTATGGCAGTATATAGTACGGTGTAGACTCGTGTGATGTAAGAGAATAAAGTTTAGATGGAAGCATATTATATATTTTTTACGACGTAGAATTGTAATGTATTACTTACTGTTAGTAACTCAGCTTATTGTAGAGTATATTTAGTATACTGATGATACTATGTAGTTTATACTTTAGTTGTTTACGTGGTGGTTTTAGTTACTGCAGCTACATACTATTAACACTCCTTCCCTTTATTAATGCTACCCCTATCCCCTTCCCTTTGATGCTGCTAATCCTGCATAATGCACGGGCATAAGTAGTACTATTCACATACCTGCATTTCCCATATCCCTTCCCTTTGATGCTGCTAATCCTGCATAATGCACGTCATAAGTAGTACTAATCACATACCTGCATTTCCCATAAATATGCTAAATTCCTCTTGATATGCATATTCTTTTGTCAAGGCGCCCTTTTCCCCCCTTCCAACCCAGCTTATATATATGCTCCAAGCACGTGTGCTGTTTCATTCAGACGCTGTCGCCTCGACAGACCTGGTTTTCACCTGAGGACGGCTGCTTGCGTTGTGGCCGAAACGTCGTGAGAATTGTTTTATTATGTTTTATTTTTATTATTTTATTACTTTCCTTCTACGTGACTTTACCGCAAGAACTAAAGAAGACTTGGAGAATATCTGCAAAGAGGAGTGGGACAAAATCCCTCCTGAGATGTGTGCAAACCTGGTGGCCAACTACAAGAAACGTCTGACCTCTGTGATTGCCAACAAGGATTTGCCACCAAGTACTAAGTCATGTTTTGCAGAGGGGTCAAATACTTATTTCCCTCATTAAAATGCAAATCAAGTTATAACATTTTTGACATGCGTTTTTCAAGATTTTGTTGTTGTTATTCTGTCTTTCACTGTTCAAATGAACCTACCATTAAAATTATAGACTGATCATTTCTTTGTCAGTGGGCAAACGTACAAAATCAGCAGGGGATCAAATATTTTTTCCCTCACTGTAAACCCAAAACCCTATAAACCCCTAACCCTCTGAACCCCTTTACCCTTAAACCCCTTTACCCTGAAAACCCTAACCCTCTAAAACCCTATACCCCAAATAGCCTAATCCTCTAAACACCTAACCCTCTAAACCCCAACCCTCTAAACCCCTAACTCTCGAATCCCCTCAACCCCTGACACTCTCAACCCCTAAACCCTATAACCCTCGAAATCCCGAAACATCTAAACCCCTTAACCCTGAAATAACCCGAAACCTCTAAACCCTTAACTTTATAAATCCCTAACCCTCTAAACCCCTAACCCTTTGTGTGGAATGTGGTGGGGGTGGGATCATGGGGTGGGCGGGTGCAGGGTGTGTGTGTGTGTGGTGTGTGGTGTGCGGTGGGTGGTGGGTATCACAGGGGGGTGAATGGGTGCAGGGTGTGTGTGGTGGGTATGGTGATAGTGGTCGTGGTTCACAACGATCCGTGACCACCACCACCACCTCTACTGTGTGGTGGACCGGCCACCACACAGCAGCACGCGTCGGAGGAGTGAACGGATGGTTCTCCCTATGCGGGCCAGACTCCCTGGCTTCCTCTTCTCCTCTTGCATCACCTGATCCTCTTTCCTTGTCATCTCCTTCTCCACCATCTTCTCCACCAATGTCTCCTCCACCTGCACCACCATCTCCTGCTCCTTCGTCCATACCTCCTCTGTCTCCCCCCTCATCTCCTCTTCTTCCTGCACCACCAGCTCTTCCACCAGGGTCTCCTCCTCCTGCACCACCAGCTCCTCCACCAGGGTCTCCTCCTCCTGCACCACCAGCTCCTCCACCAGGGTCTCCTCCTCCTGCACCACCAGCTCCTCCACCAGGGTCTCCTCCTCCTGCACCACCAGCTCCTCCACCAGGGTCTCCTCCTCCTCCTGCACCACCAGCTCCTCCACCAGGGTCTCCTCCTCCTGCACCAACAGCTCCTCCACCAGGGTCTCCTCCTCCTGCACCACCAGCTCCTCCACCAGGGTCTCCTCCTCCTGCACCAACAGCTCCTCCACCAGGGTCTCCTCCTCCTGCACCACCAGCTCCTCCACCAGGGTCTCCTCCTCCTGCACCACCAGCTCCTCCACCGGAGTCTCCTCTTCCTCCACAACAACCGTCAGCCATTTAGAGGCCTGGGCGAGCGCGGAGGATGGGGGCAGCGCCGGCTCCGCTCTGTAAAGAGATGCGCACGACACCGTTCCAACTTCCTGCTACAACAGAGATTGCACTCCCCCCCCCCCCCCCACCATCGTGCGGAAATAGATTAACCAGGTTAATAACGATGCTGCAGTAACACAGCATACCTTTGCCCATCGTGGGTCTGGTTACAAAATGGGCATTAGTCTTGCGATATCACACTGGATGAAAGGCTACATGGCAAAGATATGGCTGCTTCATTATTTGTCCTCACCCAGAAACCAATTATAAAAATACATCCGTATATAACCGAATGTACACGTGGGGTTTGAACTGTACATGTGTTCGTTTGCAGGCAGCAGGGCTGGAACTCACAGAGGGACCTGGGTTTGATGCCCAAACTTGGGCCACTTTCTCCGTGTGGAATGTGGAGTGTGTTCTACCCCCCCCCCCCGTTTTATCCTGCATTGGTTTCCAAAATCAGAATAAATTATTTAGACTGGATGAAGAGGAATCCGATAAGCTATGAAGCTCTTCTTTCACAGATATGCAGTCGAGGCACAGGGTCAGCAAGTTACAACAACAAACAAAAGAAAATGAGTGCAACGTGTAAAAATGTAAGCAAGTCACAAAATAATTGAGCATATAAGCACAAAGTATGTAAAATCCTGCCAGTTTTTCAACACTAAATACAAACTTGGGCAAGGCAGCAAAACATCAACAAAAACAGCCCCAGACCTCACCACAACACACAGTCCCTCAATAAAATTGTACATTAAAATGTAACTTTCATTCCTTGGGGTTTGGCATTTTCCTCCACGTAACCGAACCCTGACACGCCACACAACCAGTGTTGGATGGACATCCTCGGCAGTGTTAGAAATTGAACCCCCAAATCACTCAATAGGAATCGCATAGCAGCAGTAGCAAAAGCAAATTTGTTCTGTACTGCAAACAACTTGGCAGGACTCTAATTAAAAAGAGTCTTGAGACTGAGTGAGGCTCATGCTGGCTAAATAAGGGTAGTAGTAATCAATATAGAGCCGGGTACGGTGTACTGGGGAAACCGCCCCGGGCAGCGTGCTTCTGGCGGCCCTGTGCTTCGATGTCACGGTGTCAGACGTAATGTCTTTTTAACACGTAGGCTTTCGTACCAGATTGGCTCACAAATGATGACATCACATTTATCACTATTTAAGACCGAAACGGGAGTATTTCTCCATAATTCTGGCCGTCACCTTATGAGGCTGGTTGCAATCCCTGGCAAAATGTCGTACTCGAATTGTAAAAGTGGTGGGTTTACTTTCCAACACACTGGTGTGCTGATCTAGTAACTAATTGTCACATTTTGTTTACATGATACACCTTACTAATTGGCTGTGTTGGGTGATGGTGGGTTTAACAACACACGTATATCTACGCGATCTAACCGAAACAAACCTGTATTATTAGTAATACTTCCGGTTTAATTGTGACTTGCCCCGGGCTCCACACCTCCCTATGGACTGTCTTGAACATTTGACAAGCAGATTGTGGCTTACCGTCGCTCAGCAGCTCCAAAACACTGTACACTGCCAGGAGTAGCAGTGGTGGTGGCGTTGCTGGTGGTGCTGGTGGCCGCGGTCCGGAGCCAGCTGTGACCCAGCGCCTGCGCTGGCGTCATGCGACAATCCGGATCCCATCTGTTGAGAGACACACGGGGGTCACACGCGGCGCACATGGTGAGAGAGGCGTGGTGAGAGCATTGACGTTCCTTCCCTTCTCCCACGAGGTCCAGGAACGCACGGCAGCAGCGGTGGTCGTGGTAGCAGCGGCAATCCTTCAATACGCAGTACTCTAAAAATGCCCTGAGCCTCGCACTGCCGAGTAGAATCTTTAATGAACCTCCAAAGAGGGCGATCTTAACACCGGTGGTACTGGTCATCGGCAGATTCACTCAGCTCCAAATCTTCCTGGTGATCGGATGAGAGCGATCGTTGATCACCTTGGTGGGGGAAATCCTCATGGGGAGGGGGAGGGGGATGATTCTTACCGCAGGCAGGAGCTGACGAATTCAACAAACTCCAGGTCTTGGCTATTGAGTGCCCCGTGAAGTGACAAGCTCCCTGGCACCCTTCTCTTGACTGGGCAGAACATCATGCCCACACGATCTGCAGGAGACATGCACAGCAGGAGAGACACAGTCACCAACCACCACTTTGCCCACTTACCCACCCACCCACTCTCCCACACACCAATTTACCCACCCACCCACTCACCCAAGGAATTGAAAATACAAAGAGGCCCCCCCCAATGGCCACCCCAACAGCTCCAGGCCACACCCTAACACTGAATCCGGTCGGTTGCTCGCCCCACCCTTCAACTCACCAAAGTAGTGTATTCCGTCAGGAGCTGCATCCATCATACATCTTGGAGGCAACCCGAGGATCTGCACATGGTTGAGATAAAGGCAAAGGTCACCCATGTAGCTGCAGCAGACTAGGGGCAAGTGCTTATAGTAGTGAGTAGAAACAGCAGCAACAGTAGCGGCACCTGTTGAGGGCCAGGACTGTGGCACACACAGAGAGGGGATGGTTGGCCATATTGAAGCAGGTACACCGCACCAGGTACTCATTTGAGGCTGAGTCGAACTCGGGATGCCCAGTACCGGTTCAGATAATCCTCACTGATGTTGGCCGTGATTTGGAATCAAACTCGCATTACCGGGTTTGTAGCTGAGCACGTGAACCGCTGCACCACTGCTTCCCCCACACGTACAAGACACACGTGTACACACATACAACATACGATGGCTGCCATTCGCCAGGTCACTAAGTACCCAATCGCCCCCCCCTCTCCTCCCCCCCCCCCCCCAGAGCCTACAACTGGGTGAACGCCCAGTTGGAAATACCTCCATGCAGCACGGGAGGTGGTCGTCGCGGCTGTCCGACTGGAATAATTCCCTGCCGGTCACCAACTCCGCCACCGTGCAGCCCAGTGCCCACATGTCCACTGCACAGGTCAATCTGTAGCCCAGCAATACCTCCGGAGATTGGAATGGCAGGGTCCCACCAACATGCAGAGCTGCACAACAATCACAACAACAAATATGTATGTGTGTACTCACTATGTCATGAACAGCATCGTTATCACACACTGTCACATGTACAGACACTAAGAGACTTGCACACACACTGGTACACAGACACACCCACACGCAGAAACTCACACCCAGGTGAGGTTACTCACGTTGACGTTTCACAAAAAAGCTGGTGCCAAAGTCCGTGACCCTGATGGTGCCGGTCACGGTGTCCTTGATTAGAACATTTTCCTAAAGCAAGAGAGGCAGAAGGAATTCACACTCGAAGGTTACGCCAATAGCATTCAGCCAGCAGTGGATCAATCACGTACCACAGTACATACTAAACAGGGGAACTAGGTGAGGCGTAGCGCCGTCGTCAACCTTTAGTCAAGTGCAACATTCCCTGTTTTCTGACAGCTGCCACTGGGGGTGCCCCTTTCAAATGCGTCAAGACGAGCGATGTTCGTCGAGGCTCATCACATGTAAAGCTCTCTGAAGCACCATCTAAGTAAAGGGTGCGGCTCTATAGACAACTTATCCTAGTTGCTCACAGCTGCCCGTTAACGAGTTACGAACCAAAAACCACACTCGAGGGCGCACGGATTTAGTGACGATTTGGGAAGTTTTCCATTCACAGCATGGAAGCCGACAATGGGCACCTGTCAGTTCAAACGCGTGTTTGGCACGTTTTGAAAATCATTCTTTTCAGCTCCGGTTTGTGTTTCCCAAAGTTTGTGGCAACGCTGTGATCTACATTGCTGGTTTTCTCTGTGGTGAGTCCCCAATAGCGACACGACTCTACACGACAGTTTAATTCATACCGGATCATCACCAGAGGTAACGTGACCCTGTCTCCTTCCAGATAGACGGACAGAGCTAACACATCGACCCTGTGACCAACGTGGGCGGTTTTCTCTATGGTCCGAGTCCCCAATAATGACACAACTCCGGAACAAAGTCGCGCTGAATGCTGTGTCCACTCACTGGCTTGATGTCCGCATGGATGATGCTCCTGGCCTTGGTGTGGCAAAGGAACTTGAGGATGCCCCTGGTGTAAGTTTTCACCATCCCATGTGCAATTGCCGGAGCCCCGCTTCCTTAATCACATCATGGAGGCTCTCCCTGTGAAAGAGGCAGAAGCCAACAACAATTACAACAACGACGCAGTGTCAGTGTCATACCCTGCAATACTGCGTGGATTATGATAACGACAATATTAATATTCTATTTGCACATTCACGACTAATATGAGTCATAGTGGGTTTAGGTCATTGGTTTGCTGATAAACCGAATCAGCTAGCACATCTGACCACTTGCTTTCATTGGCTCTGTTTCCGGGTGGTGGAGTTATCTATTAGGAGATACAAACTCCACGCAGAAAGGCGTCCGTGTTGAGAATCAAACTCAGGGATTTTCACCGAGGGGCACAAGCGTCACCACTGCGCTGCAGCCAACCTGCTGATCGAGTGGAGGCGTGGCTATATAAAAGTGGGCGGCACTGATTGAGAAAAGAGGAGTGGCCTCTAGTGCACCTAGGGCACATGACAGCTCCACAGTATCGCAATGCGAGGTTGGCACGGGAATCCCAAAAGTAACATCTAGCCCCGGTGGTGTGATGTTATCACCCCCCCTGGTGTGGAAGAGATCGGGGCTTTGATCCTGACCCTGACGCATGTATATTCTGAGTTTGCATGTTCTCCCCCTGGTCACGTGGATTTTTCTCCGGGTCCTCTGGTTTTTCTCTCCACATTTAGAAACACGTGTTTAGAGTGTTTGGCTGCCATACATTTCCACATCAGCCACTTTTTTGAGCTATCATTTGTAGCCAGGCCGCTTGTGAAAAATAACTAATAGAGCAGTGGGCTTTACCTGCTAAATAAAATAGTTTTTGTTTAGCTAATGAAGTTAACCACGCCAGGGGGGGGGGGGGGCGGTGGGAACACATGGTACGTACTTCAACAGCTCCAGGACAATGCAGTGGTGTCCTCTGAAGTCCAAAATGGTTCAGGACTTTGACGACGTTGTAGTCCTCATCACTGGCCCTCGCCCTGAAGTTCCAGAGCCATCTTGATCTCCATTCTCTGAGATTTATCACGCTTGGAGCTGTGCAGAGAAAATCCACAAATGAATCATGACTTAGACTTGCTTAAGAAATGACCAGAAACAAATTATATTCAGAATTAAATAATTATACCTTCCCCAAGTGTAATGTCATTGTAAGTTCCAGTAGCGCGCTCATGGAAGGTTCCAGAAAGGATAGGGAAGAGGATAAAATAAGCAAGGGATAGAGGGGGTTTGGGGTGCTGACTTAACGTAGTGATTCCCTAATGTGTGAATTGAGCCGACTCCGAGCATGGCCCCAGCCACACTCAGGATTTCCAGGAGCTGAGCCAAGCCACGGCTGAGCCACTCGTGTATCTTTATCAGCAGCTGAGTGGCTCAAGCCTGAGCCAAACCACGGCTGAGCTGGAGCTGAGCCTGAGTTTTAGAGACTGAGCCATAGCTGATTCGTGACTGAATGTGGCTCTCACAGAGCAAGGCATTATAACGTGGAACATCATGGGACCTCCTTTGCCAATACCAAAATATGAGAATAGATTTTCCCCTTTTTCCTGGCAACAAAACAGGTGTTAAGATGTAAAAAAAACTGAAACCTTTTACAAGAATCATGTCTGAATTAACCACAATACTTGTGGTCAGTATGCAAACAAAAAACATACTCTGATAATATATGCATTGTCTTTTAAACTGATTGGTCCACACCAGACAGCTTTCTGTTGAGTCTAGTCTCAAAACGGTGTTAAACCAGAGGACGCCAAAAGGCGTACAGCACAAAGACGAGCACTATCAGAGGAATGAGAGCTCGGGGTGAGCAGCTACATCATGGGACCTCCTTTGCCAGTATATTGGTACTGGCAAAGGAGGTCCCATGAACGCGCCGTATACATGGGACAACCTCATTAAAGCGTAGAACGTGCCTTTATGCGTGGAACGTGCCTTTTATTGCGTGGAACGTGCCTTTTATAGCGTGGAACGTGCCCATTATAACGTGGAAGGCTCCCGTTATAACGCGGACCGCACCCATTATAATCCGGAATGCATCTGTTCTAATGCAGGAAAGCGCCATTATAACGTGGAATGTGCCCGCTATGAAACTGCACGGCTGAGCGGTATGATACAGTAGGCGGAATGCGGAATTATAACGTGACGTGACAGCATACCCTCCATTATTGGTCTCTTCATATCACTGTGTGCGTGTATTATATCTTGCAAAACTTTATCGTTACATTATATATGGGGATATTATGTTTGCTTAATGTGCTTTCCCTTAACGCGGCACTTTTCAGGAATGCATCTACCAGGTGAAATGAAGAATTAATGTAATGTAAGAGTGAACTGATCCAGAACAGGGGGAGAACATACAAACTCCACACAGGAGGGCACCCGAGTCAGGAGTCGAACCGGGGACCCTCTGTGAGGCACGAGTTGTCACCACCTCATCACACGGCCGCCCACAGCAAAGGACTGAACAACAACGTCGTCCTTGTGACAACACCGCTCTGAATTCTTACCTCAATGGTGATACCAAGATCTTCACGGCCACCAGGGTGTTCCTCATGTGGTCAAGGCACCGGATCACCTGGCCTTGACCTCCTTCCCCAATCTTCTTCAGCACCTCATAGCGGTAGTGGAGGTGCTCATGCTGGACCTGCACCAAATTACAATCATTTAGACTGACTATATTTTGAAAATCACAACATGTAAGAAGTGTGAGCATTATTTTACGAAATAATTGTTTTATTAAGTGTTTGGTTTTCTTAAATCTGTAATTGTGGAATGCTCTGTCTGCTGGCTGAGACACCCTTAAAAAGCTCATTAGCTCAATGGGCTTAACTTGTGAAATAAACTTGATTGTGAAGTGTGTGGGAGAGTGCATGTGTGCTGTCTCTGGTTGGTTGGTACTTCAGGTGCAATGACAAGAAGCCACGAACCTCGCGACCGCTGCGCCTGTGAGACCGCCCC
>NW_024705659.1:21217-29012 GCF_018977255.1 Callorhinchus milii | reverse complement strand
TGAGAGCTGATTTCATCGCTTCCCAGCGGATGTCCTCCCCGACGCGCTAGCACCCGTGGCTGCCACTCCGCCTCTACTCGTGCTGTACAGCGACACGTCCTGCCCAAGTCCGCTTGCTTTTTTGACGGTTAGAATTGTGTCTTTCACACTGCGTGTGTTCTCTCTCTCTCTCTCCACGTGTGCCTCTTTCGGTGCCTCGGGGTAATTCCAAGCGTGCATCTCTCTATGCTGCGTTTTGCACTTTGAAGTTTTAGTTTTCTTGTGTTATTATTGACCACGCTGTTTCTGAGCCATATACGTTGGTATTCTGCTTGTTTATTATCAAGATACAGATATTCAAAGAAATCTAACCTCCTCTTGTCTGCCTATTTTCATCATTTTAATTCTGGTCCACCTGCAATAGCTGTCCTGGTAGACAAACTCATCGTAGTAATGTCAACTTGCAACATACCGCCACACAGCAATCGCTCGCACTCACGGAGAGAGAACAACTCGGAGACTCGAGGAGGAACCACAGGCGAGCGGTGAAGCAGCCAGGCGGTGAGCCGGTGCCAACAAGAGCTCAAGCTCTGCGGTCCTCTATATAGAAAGATGTTTTCTTCCATTTCATGAGTGTTCATGCACGTGGGAGGAAACCGGAGCATCTGGAGAAAACCGCTGTGTGCGGGGGGCAACGCGCTATCACATGTTTGCACGTAGTCACTTTAAGATGTTTCTTGTCCATGTTTTTGTTTGTTGCGGTTGCACCCGATTCAAGAGCCGAATGGCTCACAGGGCTATACCAAATAAATGAAACTGAAAACTGAAACATACAGACGGAACAGGTAGAGACCACATTTTTGCTGTACCACCTGCTGACAAGCCAGAATATGGTGTGCCACCTTAACGCACAGGGGAAGGGAGTTTCCTAACATTTGTGTGGTGGTCTACCAACCCTCGCTGCCATCGCCAGAGCGCTGGATGACAGGCGGCCACAGGCACAGTCACCGCTGCCTGGTGGCTATGTGTATATTTCTAGACATCTCCCATTGTTTAGCAATATGTTTTAAAGTAACTTTTGTTTTGCTCATATTTATCCTGTCTCCAACTTTCCAGCCTCTTTATTTAGTTATTTTAACATATCCTGCAGAGTTAATATCCATTGGATGTTATAATGACTGTTATCGGCAAATATTAGATGGTTCGGAATGAAAAGGGCTTTTTGAAATCTGATTTGGTCGGCTTAGTTTCTCAGCGTAATGCAGACGCCAAGTCAGTTCATGTAAATTCATGCAAAAGAGAATTCAGCCGAATTTACATTGAATTATGGAACATGGCAGAACATGTGGAGGCACATATTAGGTTTCGCGGATTTTCCTGCAGAGTACAAAAAAACAGCTTTGAAGGTAATGTGTTCCAGAAAGCATTTTAGATTTCTATTAAAAAAACTCTGCCATGGGAGTGTGAATTTTATGCCACCGTTTCAGGACCACCAGCGGAGATGATTGCATTCCAATTGCTCTCATGAGCTCAGAGACATTTGCCTTTGAACGCTACTATTGCTCATCGACACCGATACAGCAGTCATAATGGGGAGTGGAACTCTGTGGGTGGTGACACGGCCAAGTAGTAGTCCGAGCCCCGTAGCCACCCTGGTTAATACTGCTGTTGTATTTATTATTATTATTATGTCTATTTAGCCAGGAAGGCCTCACTAAGTCTCAAGACTTTTTCAGTTGGGTCCTTCCAAGTTTTATCAGTCGGAGTGATGCTGTGGTGAGATGTTAGCTACCTCACCTGGTATACAGGAGGTCGTGGGTTCGATCCAAACCCTGACACCTGTATATTTGTAGTTTGCGTGTTCTCTCCGTTTTTTCGTTCCACATTTAGAGTATTTGGCTGCTATATATTTCCACGTGATGATTATCCACTTCATTGGGCTGTCATTCGTGGCCAGGTTGCTTTTGAAAAAGGACTCGATGGGCCTTACATGGTAAAATAAAAACAATCGTTTAGTTTATAGTATTTTGTTGTATTTCTGTTGCTGCTGTGTGATCCCAAATGAGTAATTCACAAGTACCTTTTCAGCATTGGGCTGTTTGGCCAATACCAGGTACCATTTTATTTATCTGCGAGGAAACTGGAGAACCCACGCAGGACAGTGGGGGAACTTACAAACCCTCCGTAGAGTCACACCCGAGTCGGGATTTGAACACAAGCCCTTCTTGCTATGAGGCACGAGCATTACCACTGCACCAGCCTGCTTCACTGTGGACAGTGAATAAACCTTGCCATGTTACTCAAAACAGAGGAGGCAAATGTGCGCCAGCGTCACTGTCCAAGTTTGAAAAGTACTCACAAATTACTCGATTGGGTAAAAACCACACCGCACCATTTCCCTCGACCCCAGAACTACTGCAGACTGTGCCGTCTGGGAAGCATAGCGCCTCGCGGTTGCGTTGCGTTGTAAGCGTGACGCGGAAACCGAACGCTCGCTGACGATTGTAACCGTTTGCCTCGCCCAGGGGTCAAGTTCCAGTGGCTCTTTGAGGAGGACACCAACGGCTCCGCGGCGCCAGCGCCCGTCCGCCTGGACTCGCGACGCTTCGTGTCCCAGACGACGGGGAACCTGTACTTCTCGCACGTGAAGCAGCGCGACGTGGGGCGCTACAGCTGCCTCCTGCACCGCCAGATGGGCCCCGTGCTCAACAAGACGGTCAACAGCTCCTTCATCAGCTTGCAGCTCAAGAAGGACTGTGAGGCCTGGTTACTATTTACCCGCGGCTCCATCAATAAACCTTTCGTTTTGTTTAGCGCCTCTCATGAAAAGGGTCGCCTTAAAGCGCTCTGTGTCAATACCTAAATTATTAAAATAATCAAATATAGTATATAGTTGCATCGGAAAGAATAATAACAACCAGTAAGTACAAAATCTGCTCTCAGGAGTATAAATACATTGGAAAGGAATGGATAAGATATGCACCATAAAAATGGGGTTTCCTAGCCAATACAGTGATCCATATTGTGTTTGGGTCAGGCCACGTGGTTATTTCCTTTTTAAACAAGTGCCTTGCGTCTGAAAAGCAACCACAGCGGTACCTGGAGAAAACCCTCGCGTGCAGGGGGATAGTACGAAAACACGTGCTGCACAAAGAGATCAGAAACCAACTTGTACTGCCATCTCCTGGCCTTCTCGCAGACCGGCAGTGTGGAAGTGTCACATTGTGCACTTTGTGAGTCGCATTACGATCTCCACCAATCCCACGATACAGGGTTCCGCTTTGAGCACCATATTAGCGCAACAAACAATACAATAGCAACATGGGTGCGGCTATGGGTCGGTCCATATCTAGTTGGCTAATTTGGTTGCAGCTTGAACTTGAGGTTTGTGTAAGTATGTATGTTGAACTTCTTTTGCACCGTACGTGGCCAACCGTGCTGGTCGGAGGTGCTGATTGGTTGGCTTCTGTGCTCTTTCTGCACCTGGGGACTTTTCTCATTTTGACCGCTCTTCACGTTTGGTGTTTGCAGCGCCACCTCACGCGGCAAATAGCAGTGGCGCTGCTGCTGCTTGTGCTGCTGTGTGTGTGCTGCTGTGTGTGTGCTGCTGCTGCATGTGCTGCTGCTTGTGCTGCTGTGTGTGTGCTGCTGCTGCTGTGCTACTGCTGCTTGTGCTGCTGCTTGTGCGTGCTGCTGTGTGTGCTGCTGTGTGTGTGCTTGTGCTGCTGCTGCGTGTGCTGCTGCTTGTGCTGCTGTGTGTGCTGCGGGCGCTGCTGTGCTGCTGCTTGTGCTGCTGCTTGTGCTGCTGTGTGTGTGCTGCTGCTTGTGCTGCTGCTGCTTGTGCTGCTGCGTGTGCTGCTGCTTGTGCTGCTGCTGTTGCTGCGGGCGCTGCTACGGGCGCTGCATGTGCTGCTGTGTGTGTGCCGTTTCTGCTGCGTGTGCTGCTAATGTCGGACTGCTTTGTCGATGCGATTGTCGTACAGCGGTGGGGAGCAGACTGGCCGTGCGTCTCGAGGTGCGGCCACCGCCTACAATGGACGTCTTGGTGGGACAGAAGCTGCGCTTAGAGTGCTTTGGGATGGGCAAGTGAGTACCACGATCTCCACGTCTCACCAAAAGAGCTCTCCACCAGTAGCGTTTACTGCTGCATTATCCCTCATTGCTCTTTGAAATGACTATGCCCCATGCTCTAGACCAGGGGTGGGGAACGTCCGGCCTGCGGGCCGTATAAGGCCCGCATAATCATTTCGTCTGGCCCTGCCAAGGCAACCGCAGGCAGGACTCGAAATTCAATAAATCTCGGAGCAAACCTGGAAAAGCAGTTGCGAGTAGCAACATCGTCAACAGCAGCTAACATACACGCCTCGCCAAAGAGCAGCAGTTCCAGCCATCACATTAGGGGTGAGTTAATTAAATGTTTGACCAAATATAACGGGCTAATTTTTAAGTTGATAACTTTGTATGGCCCGCGAATGATGTTATATATATCCAAATGGCCCTTGGCAGAAAAAAGGTTCCCCACCCCTGCTCTAGTACCCTCGCCTGTAAAAATGTTTGGTTAATGAGACCCCAAGGTCAAAACAGGTCAATGTGCTGCTGGATTATATTGGTGTGGAAAAACCCATAGGCTGATGGACTAAACTATTTTAATTTCATGTGATGAGGTGGAAGAGAAGTCCATTTATTCTACACTGAATTACACTTAATTGCACTTGTAGTCATGGTGGCATACATACAAATAAAGCGAGGTGTCTTCAGATAGACAATCACAGGATGGGTGCTGTGAAGATCTGACGGTCTCAGTTGTAGAATAGATTCTTGGGCCGCATTTACATGAACAGTTGAAACCAGAGCTGCCCGCTTCACAAACTCGGCAAATGGACTCAGCAGATATTCCCATGGCAGCCTGGCCTGGTGAGCCGTAACTGGACCGGGTGGCTCACCCTAGCTTGGGCCGTGGGGCTCGTTTTCCCGAAAGGGTTCCCGCTTTGGGCCGGGTTACCCTCAGAGCCCGTTGTGATGTCACACGGTGAGCGCGGAGGAGGCATCTGCGTGCGTCTCTCGCGTGGGTCAACTTCAGGGTCGCGTTTTTTGGCTAAAACAACAGCAGACGATTACATGTTAGCCGTGGCTAGAAAGCGAACCCAAGTGCACACAAAGGCACCGTGCACAGCCATCTGAACTACTGTGTCCCCTCGCAGATGCTGAACCGTGCTGCAATAACGTCCACAGTCAACATACCCGTGGGGGAGAACAGAGTGAACGATGGCTTGGGTGGATTTGGAAGTGCAAAGAATGTAACAAATCAACAGCAGGGAAGGAGGACTTGAGCCTGGACTCGGAGTTGGGGGGGAATCAGCAGTACAGACACCCAGGGAGAGGTGCTGTGTCAGCGAGCGAGCAAAAGACCCCGCTAACAGCATCAGAGAGAATTCTGAAGAGCCTTTTGTGGGGTTGTGATGATGAGCCGCTCGTGTGCATCCTCGTGCGACATACGCAGGCGCGTCACCACGGCGCTAGCGACGCGCCAGCTGCTGGCATTGCCAAGTCAATGGCACTTTGAACTGCGCCAGGGAAGTTGCGTGACTTCCTCGCTAATGAATGAATGTCTCCTTCACCAAGCCGCCCAACAACTCAACTGCTTTAAAGATGTTGCATTCACTGAGCATAGTGTTTAATAAATATTTGAAAGTATAATGATTAATTATTTATACTTTTCCTTGGCATAGATTATGATTTTTAATAGTTTATGTTTTTACTTTTGAAGTCCATGGATTCTTGAATCTTTAATCTGGCAGGGCGATGCTGTGATCATGTTGCTTGGCTCGCGTTCGGAAGGTTGAAAGTTGAATTCAGTCGGGGTTGGCTCAGCACATCTTCGCTCCAGCGTCTCTCGATGATAAGCTCAAAAATGGTCATCCTGTGCATTCTCGCTTCCTCTATGTAACCGACACCCATTGACGCGCACGCCACATCACGGCCTCTTTTTCAACGGTGCCCTAGATTACATCAAGAGAAATAAAAAGCAATATTTTTTTAACATGAAAGTTTAATAAATCTTGAAAAAAAAATTACAATAAATTAATACAGTAAAATGTGAAAATGGTTTAGTAAAAAGTATGCATTGCACCTGAATAATAAATATATTTAGATAAATGTAACTTTAGAAGAGGCTAACTACATTAGGCCAGTAGAGGAAGTGAACAAATTGCACAATATGATGCAGAGTAAACACCAAGGTTTCGGCCGAAAGAAAACCTGACACCCACCATGGAAACGATCAATTTGGACGAGTGTTCATGGCAGCCTCACCCGCATCATTTGTCAAGGGTGCCAAACGAGCGTTGCGCACTGCTCATCCCCAATGACAGCTCTGAGCCTGTGGTGGAAGTTCCACCTTTCTAAGGCGGTGGTGGACAGACCGTCTCTCGATCGCCGTTGCACCGCCATGCAGCTCCCTGGCAACGTGCGTTGGGGTCGTGCCACGTGTTGCGCGATGTCCGACGCTTCGCTCCACTTGCTGTGAGCTTCTTTGTTGAACCGAGCTGAGCTGCTCGCTTTTGTGGGGCCCGACGTCCACCCCACCGCCCTTCTCTGTCTTTCTCGACGATGACACGCGGTTGTAGGCGGACCGTCGAACATCGTGCCCAGCAAAGTGCGGCACGCACTGAACGCAACTCGGGGGAGCCGCACTCGAACCCCGAGACGGGATGAGAGGCCGAGTGGACTCAGAACCGGAATGTTACGAGTGCTGTTTGTTGCTGGTCGCTTGGAATTTTGAGCCTTGGGGCCTGTGCTCTGTGACCATAACAACAATAATAAAAATAAGAACCACATTTATTGGTCACCATGCCCGAGGCTGGAGGCAGTCTCTCGTCCAAACCGCACTGGTCGTTAGGTGTACAGCGCAGATACAATCGCAACAATCGTTATCTGACCTAACCACGGTGTGTCAGGGCGGACTGGCGGTCTGCCAACGCTATGTGAGTAGCAGATTGTATTAGTGGACTTAGCAACCCCATTTTCCTGCCTTACTGTCTAACCCCCCTGAATCTCTCCATCTTTCTATAGCAGGAATAGCAATATGTTTGAAGACCAGCTGGGTGAGAACACATCTAGAGTGCTATGAGGCATATTAAAAGCGACGAACCGTCGCTTGAACTACAACAGCAGCAAAGCCAATTATCAAGATGGTTAATATAACCTTCTTAGCCTGTGACTTAGCCAATGTTCTTCATAAGCCTACAACGAGCGCGTTCTGAGTGCTATCTGGACTACACCTTGGTGAAGTTGTTCTTATGCGTTAAAGGTGAATGAACAGGCTAACCTTTGTGTACGCGGCACGTCGCGGTCGATTACAAGCCTGGCGACCATAGCTCCGAACGCAAAGGGTGACTTCGTTAGCAATGGTAGCATGTTCCTCTGGCATTGGTCCCAACTGCGAACTGGTTTTTCGTTTAGAAGTAACCATTGTCGAGACTCGTCGAGATCCCCTAAGAAACTCTCGATGTCGTGCTCCACCCGCTCGCATATCGTGTAGGGCCGCATAATGCCCCACTCCCGCCTTTCGCTTTGCCTAACAGCTGGATTCCGGGCCGATCCGGCGGTATCAAGGATACTCGTTGAGTAACACACGATGATCAGGAGCCTAACCTGCGTCTTTGTAGCGCGTGGCGGAATGGGGAGGACCTGGCACGGGACGATCATGGGCATGGAGATTTTGTTGGCCTGCTTCAGACCCGCCCAGTCGCTGATGGCTAATCATATCCCTGATGGCCCGAAATGAGTGGTAAGTTTCACTTCCGTAACGTAACTA
>NW_024705659.1:0-21187 GCF_018977255.1 Callorhinchus milii | reverse complement strand
CAGTGGTAGCACTTGTGCCTCGCAGCAAGAAGTGCCTGGGTTTGGTGCCCGGTTTGGGCACCCTGCATTGTGGTTTCCGAACTCCCCCTCGACTTCCTCCACAATCTCCCCCTCGATCTCCCCCTCGTTCACCCTTAGATCTCCTCCTCAATCTGCCCTCGATCTCCCTCTAATCCTCCTGTGTCGTCCTTCCCCCGCACCTCCGATTAGCACAGTTGGCTATGTACGGCGCGAAAGAAGTTCAACATATATGCGTACGTACAAACGGCGTTATCCACGCTGTGCTCCTCAGCCCCGTGCCCAACATCACGTGGCACCGCCCGGGGGCCCTGCTGCTCAAGGCCGGGCCGGTGCTGGAGATCGAGGAGGTGCAGACCTCCGATAACGGCACGTACCGGTGCAACGCCAACAACAAGCTGGGGAACACGAGCGCCTCGACCGAGGTCCTTGTGCACGGTGAGGCTGCAGTTTCACTACGGAGCTTTTGCCGGTGAATTGAATGCACGCTTTGTGACCGGTTTCCACTTTGTTGGTCTTGCCGGCGGAATCAGACTTCCGATCCCATCGCCTGCCAGCAGCAAGTCTTTAGCACTTGACGTCACCTTGAAATGCACCTAACCTAGCATAGGCGCCGTGAAGACGTCACCGCCACTTAGCGGTGAACGGCAGCTGTTGTTGTGGTAGGGGCTCTAGAACTCCCTGAAGTGAGGCCCTTCTCCCAGCAATAGCGTGAGCAAGCAATTTCCGGGCTGCACCTTTACCTTTTCATGAAAGTCGGTTTCCCAAATATTTTGATAGAAAGTATCCGTAGTTGCTGTGTTTGTTTAATTCCTTCCTTCGTTCTTCTTTCATTCGATTGCCTCCTTGCAGCTCGCCCGCAGTGGACTCTAGGAATCGTGAACGCAAACATTCACATTGGCAATGACTTGTACTGGAGCTGCAACGCCACAGGGACACCCACGCCCTTGTACCAGTGGCTGCGGAACGGAATCCTCCTGGAGTCAAAGGTAGGCCTGGGCAGCTTGCGCTGGAGAGGTGACCGGAACTCTCTTTGGAGCCTCAACACCACACCCCGGAGCTCCTTTGGGCTTCGTTTGAGGCCGTGTTCCTAGTCACGGCTCAGCTCTGTCTCGGCCTCTAATGCAGCCCAGCTCATTAAATTGATTCCTCCACATTTATTCAAGTTGGACCCGACAGTATGTTTACAGTAACACCCAGGTTAACGTGTCATCACTTAGGGCTTCCCAGTGAATGCCAGCAGTGTGAAGTGGCTGTCGGTGGTTTATTTTTGTATTGTGCTGCGTGGTTGGCAGTAACAGAGACTGACCCCCCCCCCCATGCCTGTTGGGCAAAATGTTAATATGCTTAAATAACTAATCCCCACTGAAAACAAATGTAATAATGGATTTTACAACATGAAAACATTTTTCCTCCTTGGAAACGTGAAACGTGCAGTTGCTTACGTTAACGTGAAATATTTTCTCGGTGGTTTTTGCTTTTGTACAACCACTTTAAGGTAGAGCTAATTCCAATGAAGTATGTCTATTTAGGCTGTATATTCAACTCCTGTGTCCATGGCAATGATTTCGGGAGCACCTTCTCACAAAGAGCAGTGCACCGGGTGGACAAACTACGATTGTCATGACCCAGTCATGCTGCTGCTGCTGCTGTGCATGGTTTTATCGCAATTCTCATCACTCACACAGAAGAGATTTGTTTTATTGTTAGCATTAAAAAAAGCATGATTATAATCATTGAAGTACATGACTCGTTCAGTTTTAGTGAAGTATAATTTGTCCAATCCTCCCTCCAAAGTTGATTCAGTGAGCGCTGTGTGACTCTCTTAATAGTCAACAGTACTGTCCCTCTGGGGACAGGGGTATTCACACCATCACAATACAGAGTTTTGACCACTGGCTTCAGGAAGATGTGGGAGCTGCCCCACGATTCCTGACGTGTTGCTCGACACCAGCGGTCCCGACACACCCGGTCACGCTCGTGCCACGTCTGTGCGAAGCCTTCCCGGGATGACACGGGAACAATCTCCCCCCATCAGGGCTCGAGCCGTGTTAATTGGAACCGAGGGTTTGTTCGGCTTATTTCTCCTCGAAGTCAGGAAAAGATGATGAAAATAATTATTCTGGGAATTTTTAGTGAGCAAGCCTGACAGCATGTTCACAGTACAATGTGAGTAACGCGACGGATCGCCTGTGACCAAATGACCTGGAATACGTCCGACCTCATCGGCTCTGCGAAGCTAAGCAGGCCCAGGCCTACATCGTGAGGCTTGACGATCAACGAGTCGACACGTGTTCGCACGCTGCTGAGCTCGGGTGCGGAGCGTCTGCGTGCATCCGGTGTCTCTTGCAGGGCAGGATATTGGTGAGCCGTGATGATGGCCGCCTGAAGATCACCAGCGTCAACATGAGCGACGAGGGCATGTACCAGTGCGTGGCCAGCAACGAGCATGGCGAGATCTACTCCAGCGCCCAGCTGCGCGTGCTCGGTGAGACCCAGATCCCGGGGACGACGAGCCCTCTGGAGCCTTGCACTGTCCCTGCTACAAGTTACACACTGCAGGTCACCCTGTGAAGTTACTCACTGCAGGTCACCTGTAAAGTTACACACTGCAGGTCACCTGTAAAGTTACACACTGCAGGTCACCTGTAAAGTTACACACTGCAGGTCACCTGTAAAGTTACTCACTGCAGGTCACCTGTAAAGTTACACACTGCAGGTCACCTGTAAAGTTACTCACTGCAGGTCACCTGTAAAGTTACACACTGCAGGTCACCTGTAAAGTTACACACTGCAGGTCACCTGTAAAGTTACACACTGCAGGTCACCTGTAAAGTTACACACTGCAGGTCACCTGTAAAGTTACTCACTGCAGGTCACCTGTAAAGTTACTCACTGCAGATCACCTGTAAAGTTACACACTGCAGGTCACCTGTGAAGTTACTCACTGCAGATCACCTGTAAAGTTACACACTGCAGGTCACCTGTAAAGTTACACACTGCAGATCACCTGTAAAGTTACACACTGCAGGTCACCTGTAAAGTTACTCACTGCAGGTCACCTGTAAAGTTACACACTGCAGGTCACCTGTAAAGTTACACACTGCAAGTCACCCTGTAAAGTTACTCACTGCAGGTCACCTGTAAAGTTACACACTGCAGGTCACCTGTAAAGTTACACACTGCAGGTCACCCTGTAAAGTTACACACTGCAGGTCACCTGTAAAGTTACACACTGCAGGTCACCTGTAAAGTTACACACTGCAGGTCACCCTGTAAAGTTACTCACTGCAGGTCACCTGTAAAGTTACACACTGCAGGTCACCCTGTAAAGTTACACACTGCAGGTCACCTGTAAAGTTACACACTGCAGGGACAACTTGTAGCAGGAACACAGCAAACTTCCATGTGCTTAACACAAATTGTCAAATTTGATGGGCTCGTCTCTGTTATAGAAATGTGGAATATTCTCCTAAATGCCCAGGAGTGTTGCTATAGATGAGCATGATCCAATGCTTTGCGTTTAGCTCGGACGTATCTGGCCATGTTACACGACACGTGTTTCATGCTGACCGTTACAAATACATTGCACCCGTTTTCCTTACTTTCGATGTGCTGATTCTTCCAGTTTGAGAGCACTTGATATGTACTGCCAATATGTAAACGTCATTGTTTCAACACAAATCCTCTCGTGGCATACGACTGACAGCAACGACTGAGGCTCTGGCACACGAGAGCAGACCTTGAGTTGACTCGCGTGTATGTGACTCTGGACTGCAACACCCACAGCACCTTGTCTTCTGTCCTGTTACCAGTTTTAGTCGTCTCATTAAACTGTCTCCAGGCGCACCAAGCATGCAACGCTCAGTGGTAAATTGTGGTTAGTCTATCTACGCATGTTTGAGTATAGTTCAATTTAGCATGGTTGGCTACGTACCGTGCGAAAGAAGTTCAAAGTACATCGTCTTTTTCGATTTAAAACATTTTTCATACTTAATCATCAAAAAAAATTACAACCCTTCATCGATCTAAAACTGAATGAAGACCTCCTCATACGGTGTTGGTCATGGAGGCTGTGTAACCGTACTTCACCATGCCCGCCAGTACGTGTTTGTAAAGGAGGAGACCCAGGACCGGTTCGACGCACACCCAGCCACTGATGTTAGCCGAGGCAGGGATGCGATCTCCTGTGGCCGATGCAGAGATCAGTAGCGCAACCGCTGCACCGCCACTCCTCCCCTGCAATCCTTACTCTGCTTAATTGCGGAGCACTATAACTTTTCTAACTATATTATTATTTTTCATTATAGAAGCTTAAGATGGTCGCTGACCAGCTGAATGTGCCATCGCTCATCATTAAAATTCTATATAAATTCCGCATGGCTGAGCGTGGTGCAAGGCACTGCCTTTTCACTATTGGTGGCGCGTGCTAATCGCTCGACGACGACGTCCGACGAGCCGACGGAGACGACGCGCTGCTGTGGTGCTGGTGCTTCTCTCTCCACAGAGCGGAGCCGGAGGGGAAGCTCCCATCGCCATCGTCGTCATCGTCGCTCACCTACACTCCCCACCTACACAACCGACACCACCCATACCACCCACACCACCCACACTCACCACACCACCCACACTCACCACCCACATACACCACTCACTCACCACACACACCACACTCACCACCCACACTCACCACCCACAATCACCACACCACCCACACCACCCACACTCACCACCCAATGGACTAGAGCCTGCTTAGCCACGTGCATGTGTGAAGAGTTAGGATAGAGATAAAAAAATATTATAATGTAATAATGTGTACATATATATCTAGACCATTGTTTGTTTATCGATTGTTGTTGTTAATAAATAAGCTGACTCAACAGAACTTTGCAATTGTGTTTGTTGTGGCGAGTTGCTGCTGCCTGGGTCTCAGGTGACTTTGGTCCAGATGTTGACTACCTCGCCTGGTACACAAGAGGTTGTGGATTCGATCCTGACCCTGATGAGATATTAACTACCTCGCCTGGTACATAGGAGGTCGTGGGTTCGATCCCAACCCTGTCGATGCCTGCTGCTGCTGTATATTTGGAGTCTGCCCAACTCCGTGTCTCATCAGCAGAAGCAAGAGACAAGCTCTGCTTGAACCAATGATGGTGAACTGCCCAGATGTTTGTCGTCAGATGCACCTAGCCTGGCACAGCAGTCAACCCATGGCACCTGCTGGGTCTGTCCCGTGGCCTCCTCCTGCACCTAGCCTGGCACAGCAGTCAACCCATGGCACCTGCTGGGTCTGTCCCGTGACCTCCTGCCAGCAGCGACCCATCGACACTTCACGTGGCCTCAGAGTGCATGCACCTAGCCTGGCATAAGTGCCGTGGTGACGTCACAAGTGGGGTGGGGCACGTGTCTGAGTTACAATTAATGAGTTCTGCACGGGCCGTCATGGACAGAGCTTACCTAACCTATCCGCACTACAAATTGCAATCACCTTCACCGGCTAGTCCCATAGTCTCCGACGTTACCCGTCCCCACATTCCCCAGGTCGCTTAAGAAACAACGCTTATCCGCACTACGCATTACAATCGCACTTGCCGGCCACTCCCATAGGCTCACACTTTACCCACCCTCCACATTCCCTACATGACATAAGCCTCCCTACCGATCCGCACTACGCATTACAATCGCACTCGCCGGACAATCCCATAGAGCTCCCACCATCTCCCATTTTACGCGCCCACCACATTCCCCAGTTCGCTTAAGAAACCACGCTAATCCATAGAGACACACAGAGACCCATTGTGATACATAGAGACCCATAAAGACACACAGAGACCCATAGAGACACATAAAAACCAATAGTCACACATAGAAACCGAAAGAGATACATAGAGACCGATAGAAACACACAGAGATCCAGAGATACACAGAGACCCATAGAGATAAACAGAGACCCATAGTGATACATAGAGACCCATAGGGACACACAGAGACCCAAAGTGATACGTAGAGACCCATAGATATACATAGAGATCGATAGAGATATATAGAAACCCATAGAGATACATATAGATACATAGTGATACATAGAGACCCATAGATATACATAGATACCGATAGAGACACACAGATCAAGGATAACACAGAGACACCCAGAAACCCATAGAGACACACAGAGACCCATAAAGATACATAGAGACCCATAAAGACACACAAAGATCCAGAGACACACAGAGACCCATAGAGATATATAAAAACCCATAGAGATACATAGAAATACAAAGTGACCCATAGAGACACACAGAGACCAATAGTGATACATAGAGACCCATACAGATACGGAGAGACCCACAGAGATACATAAGGACCCATAGAGACAGAGACCTATAGTAATACATACAGACTCATAGAGATACATAGAAAACCATATAAATACACAGAGAATCGTAAAGACAAAGACCCATAGAAATACACAAAGACCCATAGAGACACACAGATCCATAGATATACATAGAGATCCACAGACAAGCAGAGACACACACAGAGACCCACAGAGATACATAGAGACCCAAATACTAAAGATTTTAAATGTTACCAGGTAAGGAGCTATGTAGCGCTGGCTATTACAAATGATAGCTCAACCAAGTGGCTGATAACATTATCATCGTGTGGAAATGTAAAGACACCCACAGAGACTCAGATTCACCACACAGAGACCCACAGACTCACCACACAGAGACCCACAGACTCACCACACAGAGACCCACAGACTCACCACACAGAGACCCACAGACTCACCACACAGAGACCCACAGACTCACACACAGAGACCCACAGACTCACCACACAGAGACCCACAGACTCACCACACAGAGACCCACAGACTCACCACACAGAGACCCACAGACTCACCACACAGAGACCCACAGACTCACACACAGAGACCCACAGACTCACACACAGAGACCCACAGACTCACCACACAGAGACCCACAGACTCATCACACAGAGACCCACAGACTCACACACAGAGACCCACAGACTCACCACACAGAGACCCACAGACTCACCACACAGAGACCCACAGACTCACCACAGAGACCACAGACTCACACACAGAGACCCACAGACTCACACACAGAGACCCACAGACTCACCACACAGAGACCCACAGACTCACCACACAGAGACCACAGACTCACACACAGAGACCCACAGACTCATCACACAGAGACCCACAGACTCATCACACAGAGACCCACAGACTCATCACACAGAGACCCACAGACTCATCACACAGAGACCCACAGACTCATCACACAGAGACCCACAGACTCATCACACAGAGACCCACAGACTCACCTCACACAGACACACACAGAGACCCACAGACTCACCTCACACAGACACACACGGAGACTCACAGACTCACCTCACACAGAGCCCCGTGTCGGCATCTTCAGGCTGAGTCGACCACGAGGAGGCCCAGACAGGGTTCAGATTTTTCCCGCCATCGCCGCCATTCGCCCTGACCGGAAGCGGAAGTAGAAGCTGGGGGTGGAGGTCGCCCCAAGAGGAGGGGCGGGGGGCGGCTTCCGGGGGCGTGGTCGCGCACTGGCACGTCACTCGGAGGGCGTGGCTAAAGGGGGCGTGGTCAAGTCCCTCGAGCTGTGACATCACCGGTGACGTCGCAATCACCACGTGCTTCCTCAGAGTTCGAGACGGGCGTGAAGGAGACGGCAGCTTCTTAAACTTCAGCTGCTTCAGCTTCATCATCGTCGCCTTTCGAACAACTTCTGCTGAAGCCATCCGAGCGAAACTTTTGACGAGGTGAGTTTTGTGGGTTCATGGTGAGTGTGTGGGTCCGTGTTGTGGGTTCGTGGTGAGTGTGTGGGTCCGTGTTGTGGGTTCGTGGGTGCGTGGTGAGTGTGTGGGTCCATGTTGTGGGTTCGTGGTGAGTGTGTGGGTCCGTGGTGAGGATGTGGGTGCTTGGAGAGTGTGTGGGTCCGTGTTGTGGGTTCGTGGTGAGTGTGTGGATTCGTGGTGTGGATGTGGTGCGTGGTGAGTGTGTGGTTACGTGTTGTTGGTTCGTGGTGAGTGTGTGGGTCAGTGGTGAGGATGTGGGTTGGTGGTGAGTGTGTGGGTCCATGTTGTGGGTTCGTGGTGAGTGTGTGGGTCCGTGGTGTGGATGTGGGTCCGTGGTGCGCATGTGAGTTCATATGAGTTTGTGGTGAGGATGTGAGTCCATGTTGTGAGTTCATGGTGAGGATATGAGTCCGTGTTGTGAGTTTGTGGTGAGGATGTGAGTCCGTGTTGTGAGTTTGTGGTGAGGATGGGGTTCGTGGTTAGAATGGTGGGTTACTGGTTGGGGGATGAGAGAAAGTGGTGAGGATGTGAGTTCGTGTTGTGACTCTCTACACCATCTCCACCCCCCACCCACCCACAGCTTTCCACACAGAGACCTTGGGGACTGCTGCGTGAGAGAAGCCACTCTGAGTATCAACACCATGGAGGTACGCATGGGCCCCTACGCTCGACTTACGAACACCACCAGCACTCACCAACACCACCCACACTTATGAACACCACCCACACTTACGAACACCACCCTCACTTACGAACACCACCAGCACTTACTAACACTACCAGCACTAACGAACACCAATAGCACTTATAAACACCACCCATACTTTCGAACACCACCTTCACTTACGAACAACACCCTCACTTACGAACACCACCCACACTTACAAACACCACCCACACTACAAACAAGCTTCCATGAAATATATATTTGTTTAACATCGACTTACAACTCGCACTTGCGAACCGAACAGCGGAACAATCCTCCGGGAGATGTAGTGAGTGTTTGTGATGCCTGTACACTACTCTGTGGCACCACAATGGCGAGATATTAACAACCTCACTTGGTTTCCAGGAGGTCGACCTGATGTCTACTGTTTATTTGAAGTCTGTGTGTAGAGGAGCGTACTCCAATATTGTTTATTATGTGTGTATGTGCATGTAGACGAGCCAAGCTGGAGCAAGGAGGGAGGGAGTCTCTGGCAACACGTGGAGCGCGTTGTCCGCAGCCGGCACCGGCCCTATCCTCAGTAAATCGCCTCGAGGTGAGGAACAGCAGTCAGCAAAAATGGCCACGTTGAATGGGGGGAAGTCACTACCGCCATTTTTCATTAGGGACTTCACGGTGGCCATGTTGTTTATGAGACTTTATGGCAGCCATGTTGCATGGGGGACTTCATTGTGGCCATTTTGCATGAGGGATGTCACGGCAGCAATGTTGCATGGGGTACATCACTACAGCCATGCTGCATAGGGGACGTCACTATGGCCATGTTACGTGCAGGATTTCACGATGGCCATTATACATGGGGGTCTTTAGGGCGGCCATGTTTCATGAGGGATGTCATGATGGCCATGTTGCATGGGGGATGTCATGGCAGCCATATTGCATGGGGGTTGTCATTGTGTCCATGTTGCACGAGGGATGTCATGGCAGCCATGTTACGTGGGTATACAGTATTTGGCGGCCACTATATATTTCCACGTGATGAAGATCACAGCCACTTCTGTGGGGCCTTACCTGCCAAAATAAAAATAAATAGTTTAGTTTTAGTATGGGTCTCTATGGTCGTTATGGTTCGATATGAGCATGGATATCTGTGGATCTATGGATCTATATGAGTATGGGTCTCTGTGGGTCTCTATGGTTCGATACAAGTGTAGGACTCTTACTGATGCGACAGCTTCTTGTCTTTCTCGTCTCTTTTATTCACACATATAGTTCACACCTCCTCGTCATCACTCCATGTCTCTCCGTTCGCTCGCTCCGCGACTTCGCTCGCTCTCTCTCTCTCTCCCCCTAGGTCCGTTACTCCGCTGCTACCCTACTCAGTACTCGCTCCGTCCACTGCTACCCTATCTGTATTCTCTCTATCCACTGCTACTGTACGCTGTATTCTCTCTATCCACTGCTACCCTATCTGTATCTATTCCTGCTCCCTGCTGCTCCGTCTCTGTCCCAGGCACCGTCTCCATCTCCGACTCCAACACTCCCCCAAGACCCCCGTCTCTCCGTTACGCTGTGCCTTTATACCCGAACCAATCAGCCCCAATTAATTATCTCATCCCCCGCTTTGCTACTCGCCCCCAGGCCCCCAGCCTCACGTGACCATGTTATCGCCATCAGCCCGGCCGCCAGTCATCAGCCACTCACCCTCCTGACCAATCACCGGCCTGCGTCCTCCGTTACCCTTAACACCTGTGGTGTCTCTTAATGACCTCCCTCTCAATGGCACACAACAACAACTGTATCCTCAGTTGCCCCCACTGTACGCTGCTCGCTCGCATAGCAACATAACGCGGGGCGCGTGACATTTCAAGTCCTACACAAGTATGGGTTTCTGTGGGTCTCTGTGGGTCTGAGTGGAGTGATGAGTCTCCATGTTATGATAATGACGACGATGACGATGTAGCTCTAGCGGGGGCCTTACCTGGCATGTAAACAAAACAGAAATAGTTAAAAATCTAAGATGTTGTTATTGTTGTCACGTGTGCAGCGATCCTGGATCTCTTTGGGCCTCAGCTAAGTCATCGCCAAAAGCTGGAGCTGGAGGCCATGAAACAAGTATGGTTCTTCACTTTGGACAAGGTCGACAAACCCCGGGGTGGCAACAACACCGACAGCTCCGACGACGATAACAACAACTACATCCCTGTGAGGCTCACAGAGACACAGAGACACCCATGGAGACCCAAAGAGACACCCACAGAGACCCATAGAGACACCCATAGAGACCCACTCCCATTGAGACCCACAAAGGCACCCAAAGAGACACCATTAGACACCCACAGAGGTTTTTGTTGGGTTAGAAGGCATGAGTATAAATGTGTAATCGTTCAACCTGCCACCACCACCAGACACGGACAGTCAGTTAAGGTTTTGTGTTACGGGTTTCTGGGGGTCTCTGTGGGTGTCTAAGGATCTGTTTGGGTCTTTATTGGTCTGGGTGTCTGTGGGTCTCTGTGAAAGTGTTAAAGTTATTACGCACCATATGTAGTAAACTTTGGCTAATCCACTCACGGCGTCAGCCGTGGTGGCCAGGAGATGTTAACTCCCTCCCCTGGTATACAGGAGGTCGTGGGTTCGATACCGACCCTGACGCCTGCTGTATATTTGGAGTTTGCGTCTCTATCTTTCTCCCCGTGGTTGCGTGGATTTTTCTCCTTCCACATTTAGAAACAACGTCAACACACATTTAGAGTAATTGGCTGCTTCTGCTGTACATTTCCACATGGTGATAAAGATGAGGCCCCACTTCGTTGAGCAATGATTTGTGATGGCCAGGTCGCTCTTGAGAAACAAGGGCTACATAGCAGCTCAGTGGTGGGGCCTTTAACAGCGTAGCAATAGGCTGTAGCCTTTCTGGACATAAAATACATACTTGTGGTGAACATGCAGACAAAAACATGCTCTGATAATGTATGGCATTGCCTTTGAAACTGATTGGTCTACACCGGAGAGAGCATCCTTCTTTAGGACCTAGTCTCACTACCAGTGTCTCACTACCCAGTGTCTCACTACCCAGTGTCTCACTACCAGTGTCTCACTACCAGTGTCTCACCACCCAGTGTGTCACTACCAGTTTCTCACAACCTGTGTCTCACTACCCAATGTCTCACCACCAGTGTCTCACTACCCAGTGTCTCACCACCAGTGTCTCACTACCCAGTGTCTTACTACCAGTGTCTCACTACCAGTGTCTCACTACCCAGTGTCTCGCCACCAGTGTCTCGCCACCAGTGTCTCACTACCCAGTGTTAGATGGATAAACGCAAAAAGGCGAACAACCCCCCCCCCCCAAGTACTCTAGGGTTTTTTCGGTGAAGTCACGTAGGTAAAAAATAAAATTAAAATTAATAAAAGTAAAATAAAAAATCACGACGTTTCGGAGGCAACACAAGCTTCCGTCTTCAGGTGGAACTGTCACAGCACGATTGCTGTATCAAGTAAAGAGAAATTCCAAGAGACCCGACCTTGTATATATACTGGTTGAGGGGGGGAGGAGTTTTTTATTATGGTAAGGTTGGTGCGGCTGAGGCTGCTGCGGCTGAGGCTGCTGCTAGGACTGAGCCTTTGTTATGTAGACTGGTTGAGCTGGGAGGTGCCAGAGTTGTTAAGGTGCGACTGCTTCTAATGGGACTGAGCCTTTGTTACGTAGATGGTAGAAGCAGAAAAGCAGGTCAGGAAGAAACAGCCCCTCGCTATGTTGCTGGGTGGGTAAAACTTAAAGCAGGAAACCAGTGTGTGAAAAAAGAAGCTAAACATGATAAAACAAAACTGGCTGTCTATCAGAAAACTGTACGGTAACTAAAGAATAGTGCCCGTCAAATAAGATGGTCCAAATATGTGTAGTTAAATCCCCCCAAGTTTTAACGCCATTCGGTATTCTTGGGTCTTTCGGTAAAGTCACGTAGATAGGTTCAAAGAAAATAATAAAAATAACAGGAAGATGACCGCTTGCGTTGCGATCGAAACGTCCCAGTTGTCTGTTATTTATATTTTTTTCTTTGAACCTATGTGACTTTACCGAAAGATCCAAGAATACGAATTCCTGCAGTCACGAAAGCTTTAAGTCAAGCATTCGGCAGTTTAACTAAACATTTATACATTTCCGCGATCTAACACCCAAGCAAAAAGAAACCTCTATAGCTGATAATGGCGGTCGTGGAAGCCCGGACTGCTGCTGCAACCACCTAACATTCGACGCTCTGATTGCGACGACTCTTGACAACTGGCCTTCGCCTCCTAGGTCCGCAAGGAACAGCTCCACTACCGCTATGAGGTGCAGAAGATGATTGGCGAGGGAGGCCAGGGCCTGGTGCTGCAGTGCCTCGACCACAAAACCAAAACACTCGTGGCCGTCAAGATGCTGTCGCTGCCCTGGAGGTGAGTCGGAGGGCCTTCCGCGGTGGCCCGCGCTCTCGAAAAATAATCATCAAATGATTGGAGGCACCGCCGTGAAACTGCCAATAACTATGGACTCGCTGACAAAATACTAACTGCCCTAAAACTGCTGCTAACTATAAACTAACAAGATCTTACTGCCATAAAACTGCTGCTAACTATAAAGTAACAGAATACTAACTGCTATGAAAACTTACTGCTATGAACTAACTAAAAAGAAGCACTAACTGCCGTAAAACTGCTGCTATGAACTCACAAAATAATAACGTGCCGTAAGACTACTGCTATGAACTAAAGTTAACTAACAAAATATTAACTGCTGTACAACTATTGCTAACTATGAACTAAAATACCCATAGAGAATTTCTATTTAAAGCTTTCGTGACTGCAGGGATTCATCTTCTTGGTTCTTTCGGTAAAGTCACGTAGAAGGGAAGTAATAAAATAATAAAAATAAAACACAATAAAATAATTTCACGACGTTTCGGCCACAACGCAAGCAGCCGTCCTCAGGTGAAAACCAGGTCTGTCGAGGCGACAGAGTCTGAATGAATACCCATAGAGACCCAACAGAAACCCGCAGAGTAACCCACAGAGTCACCCACAGAGACACCCAGACCCTGAGAGACCCACAGAGACACCCACAGAGACACCCAGACCCTTAGAGACCCACAGAGACACCCAGACTAATAGAGACCCTGAGAGACCCACAGAGACACCCATACCCTTAGAGACCCACAGAGGCCCACAGAAACACCCCGACCCACAGATATCTACAGTCACCCACAGAGACCCCCACAGAGTCACCCACAGAGACACCCACAGAGTCACCCACAGAGACCCCCACAGAGACACCCACAGAGACACCCATAGAGACCCCCACAGAGACACCCACAGAGACACCCATCGAGTCACCCACAGAGTCACCGTTGATTTCGTGGCCTTCCCCCTCCCGCTGCACAGCTCCTCGACAGCGGCCCGTCAGAGGACGGAGCTGGAGGTGGCCAATGAGCTGCAGGGCAAGGCAGCGATGAGCGCTACGGAGTCATCCGGGTCTTGGACACGTTCCAATTCCGCGGACACAATTGCCTCGTCGTCGAGCTCTTGAAGTACGCGAACCTCCCCTTCCCACCCACCCACCCACGTGCGTGTGCGTGTCCATTGCTCCGCTCGATAGTTGATTTATTTCGGAATAAATATTTATTTAACATATGATCAAGCAACTAGATTTATCGATTTATCACATTTATTGATTGAGTTTCACACGCAGGGCTTTCGCGACCAATATCATCCATAATAGAGGTATTTTTGGTTAGATTAAGTAAATATATAAATGTTGTGTCGTTAAACCCGCCACCACCCAACATAGCCAACTAGTAAGGGTTGTCATGCAAACAGAACGTGCCAATTCGTTACTAGTACAGTACTATTGTGTAGTGTCGTGTAAAGTGTAGTAGTGTATAGTGTAGTGTATAGTAGTGTATAGTGTAGTAGAAAGTGTAGTGTATAGTAGTGTATAGTGTAGTGTATAGTGTAGTAGAAAGTGTAGTGTATAGTAGTGTAGTGTATAGTAGTGTATAGTAGTGTATTGTGTAGTGTACAGTGTAATGGAAAGTGTAGTGTATAGTAGTGTATAGTAGTGTATAGTGGAGTATAATGGTACAGCACAACAGTGTGTTGGAGAGCCAAGCCACAACATTTCCAATCTCTGAGTATGATGTTTCGCCAGTAATTACAACTGGCTTCATCAGGCGACAGCCACATTTTGTGGAGAATTCCACCTGTTTCGTTCCTTATATAGAGGCACAGATGTGGTGATCAGGCTTCTGTGCTCTTGTGCAAAGTGGGGGGGGGGATTAATTTTCTAATTTGTTCCCAAATTGCTTTTTTTTCATACCTTTCATAATTAACTTATTTTTGCAGTTTATTTAATGAGTTTAAAGATAGTTAACAATTCATCAAAATATGTCTCGCCTCTTTAAATCAGTTAATTTAATCGAATACGTAACTTATTTAATTACTATTTTGATAATTAATTTATGCAATAATTAATCTGACAATTTTACAAGCACAATTTGTTTGGCAATCGAGTTTCCAAAGCTCTGGGAAGTCGAGCAGCACGCGTCCACATGGCCCGCGTGGGTCAAGCAGCTCAGCACAGCGAACCGCTGCGTTATCGACAATCGCAGAACACCGTGGCGACAAATCAGACGCAGGAAGTCCCCCGGGTTGCGGAAGACGCGACTCACGGAAATGCTCCCCATGAATCACACATTTATTTTTTTCATGAGAATCTACATAGAAATAAAAGGGAAATGTGTGGATATGTGTGTCTGTTCGAAATGTTTTGCATACTTCCCAACATGCAAAAAACTTTAAATTTGGCACGTGGGTAGCTTCCGTACTGTACACAATGTAAAAAGTATAAAAATAGACTTTTGTATTTTGGGGGGGGAATAATGGATATAATCTATTGCACGGCAGTGAGCGGTGACGTCACATCTGTGGACTAAACTATTAATTTCCGTGCGAAGAACGGGTACACCTGCTAGTAAAATATATTAATAATACGATATTAATAGGTGAATAATGAAAAATTCTAATTAACAATAATATGGCAATTAAATAACGGAAAAAATTATAAGATAAGGAAATTATAATGAAATAATACGAATATATTGCTAATTAAAATTATAATACAAATTTATATTAAGAAATATTGATAATAAAAAATAATAAATAGAATACATTTATTGTTAAATTGTGATATGATAGTAATAAAATGATAGTAATGAAATAATAAAAGGGAATAACATAATCATGGTGAAATTATAATAAAATCATAATGAAGTTATTATCACTAAACATTCAGTTCCCTTGGCGCTAGTGCGGCGCGGCGAGACCGAGGATGAATACCGCGGAGCGACGAGGCGTTTCATGACCCCTCCCCCCAAAACTAACCAAGTGGCACAAGTCGGTTTGGGGTCCGGGTCGTGGGTCGCCGAGCGGACGTCATCGGAACGGGAAAGGGGTTTAAACGTCGTCGTCGTTGTCGTGCCAGGAAGAGCCTCTACGACGTCATGAGCAAAGGAAGCATCGGGCGAATCTACGTGAGGCGGTTGAGGGAGCACACCAGGGCCATCCTCGACTTCCTGTTGTACGCCAAGGGGCGGGGCATCGTCCACGCGGACATCAAGCCGGTGAGCGGAGCGGGCGCGGTGGTCACGCCCTCTCATCGGGGCGCTCGGTTAGCTGGCGCGGAGGCAGGCCGGCCACGGTTGATCGCGGGGTCGATGCGCTGGCTCGTCAATCTACTGTGACTCTGCCACCTCCTCCTTCCAGATAGAGGTAGCAGGTTGACGGTAGGCAGCTGTGGCTAGGAGATGTTAACTACCTCGCCTGGTATACAGGGGGTCGTGGGTTCGATCCCGACCCTGACTCCTGCTGTATATTTGGAGTTTGCATCTCTCTCGCTCCCCGTGGTGGTCACGTGGATTTTCCTCCAAGCCCTCCAGTTTTTCCCTCTACGTTCAGAATCAACATGACCACGCGTTTAGAGTATTTGACCGCTGCTGTAACCTTTCCGCATGATGATGTTGATATCAGCCCACGTTGTTGAGCTATCGTTTGTGATGGCCAGGGAGCTTCCGACAAAACAGCTGCACAGCAGCTCAGAGTGGGGCCTTACACCTAGTAAAGTAAAACATAGCTTAGTTTTAGTCTGTGTCTCTCGAAGTCTGTGTGGGTCTCTGAGTATGGGTCTCTCTATGCCTGTGTGGGTCTCTATGAGTATGGATCTCTGTTGGTCTTTGTGGGTCTCTATGAGTATGGGTCTCTGTGGGTCTGTTTGGGTCTCTATGAGTATGGGTCTATGTGGGTCTGTATGGGTCTCTATGAGTATGTGGGTCTCTATGAGTATGTGGGTCTCTATGAGAATGTGGATCTCTATGTCTGTGTGGGTCTCTCTGAGTATGGGTCTCTATGAGTATGGGTCTCTATGGGCTTGTTGAAACACGTCTCTAGAGTGTTTGGCTGCTGCTATACATGTCCACGCAATTATGATGATGATGCTGATGATGCTGATGATGATGATGCTGATGATGATGATGCTGATGATGATGATGCTGACGATGATATCAGCCCCTTGGTTGAGCTGCTGTGATTACGTGATGGCCGGGTCGTTTCCGATAAAAGACCTACACAGCAGCTCAGCGGGGCCTTACACCCTGGTAGTAAAATACAACTTTGAACGGGTCTCAGGCACGTCGCCCGTGTCGCAAGTCGGGGGGGGGGGGCTGCCCGTGTGGGTGTCAATGCGTCACTTTGCGTGATCGACCCACTGCTGGCTGGACACTCTCGCCGTAACCTCAGAGCGTGGAATTCCTTCTCTGTCTCTCCCCTTTGTCCAGGACAACATTCTGCTCACCGCGACCGGCAAAGTGAGGGTCACCGACTTCGGGTGCAGCTTTTACCTGAAGCATAAAAGTGAGTGGCCTTGCGTGCATGCGTGGAGTTTTTTTTTGGGGGGGGGGATTAGATGGCGTCAATTTAAACGCAGCCGGCCGGCGAGGTTCAGCGTCACGTAAACAGGACGCGCCAATTCGCCACTTGCACAGCACTAACCGGTGTGCTGGAGATGTAAACCCACTACGACGTTTACAATTCGAGCATTTACAGCTGAGCATCATCATCAGGCAGGCAGCCAGAGTACGCGGTCCAACCCAATAACTCGCCTCCGCCATGAAATATCGGTCGCAGAAGCCGACTACGCGTTTAGCCGACAAAAAGAGAAACTTGTTCCCCCCACGTCGCTGTTGACGGAGGGACTACTTCATATTCATCGTCGTTGTTGTTGTTGCTGTGCAGCCAAAAACGTGGGTGGGACGTTGCCCTACATGGCCCCGGAGCTGCTGCTGGGCTACGATGTCACCTCCGCTGTGGACATGTGGGGCCTGGGCTGTACCTTGGCCGAAATGGCCACCGGCAAGGTGCTCTTCGATTCACCTGCCATCGAAGAACACCTGCCCTGCTGCATTGAGGTACGGGCGGTGGGTGGGTGGGTACGGTGGGTATAGTGGGTGGGTATGGTGGGTGGGCGGGCAGGTGTCTATGGGTATGGGTCTCTGTGGGATTGCACAGAGACCCATACTCATAGAGACCCATACAGACCCACAGAAACCCATACTCATAGAGTTTGATTCCCTCTCACGACCCCAAACACCAGAGAGGAATATCTGAACTGGTCCAGGGCCTCTCATAGGTCGACTAAGCCTCAAGCGAGTACAGTAGAACCTCTGGTCACGACCATAATTCGTTCCATAACTTTGGTCGCAACCCGATTTGTCGTGACTCGAACCTAATTTCCCCATTGGATTGTATGTAAATACGATTAATCCGTTCCAGACTCCTACGAACTGTACGTAAATATTGTTTTTAAAGATTTTTAAGCACAAAAATAGTTAATTATGCCATAGAATTCACAGTGTAATAGTAAACTAAATGTAAAAACATTGAATAACACTGAGAAAACCTTGAACAACAGGGAAAACTAATATTGCTGCGTCAAGGTTTGGAATCGTTCAACAAGATGATTGTTTCGTCTGCTACATCAGTCGGTCATTCTGAGAGAGAGAGAGAATATTCGCACGAGAAATTCATGTTTCTATTGAAAGTAAGTTAACAGTAATATTTGCTTACAGTATTGTTTTTGGAAGCATTCACCGTAATATCGTATGAACGTTTACTTCACCGCATCATCGTATGAATGATGTGAGAAGAGATTAACGGGTTATTACGTGAGCGATTTACTACTCAGCGCTTTCGCTCTCTAAATTACGGCTTGAATGAGGGGGGAGGGGTATGACTACACTCACAAAATTAATATCTTACTAGGAATTTTATGTAACAAAAGTTACATAGATAACTGTTACGCGTTGTGTAATTCAACAAAAAAATGGCACGGAAGGGGAAATCGGCCGCGGCCGTGTTTGATCGCCACCCGTTCGTTACCAGATTAAAATTTTTTGTGAATTTTTTGGTCGGAACCCGATTTGGTCGTGATCAGAAGCGTTCATGACCAGAGGTTCTACTGTACCTGGTGTAGCAGTGTGTAGTAAACATTTCCACTGGGGGAGACAAAGGTGGCCGGGCGTGGCACTGGGCACCCACCCCTCGTGTGCAATGAGATGAGGATAATACGGGGAAGCGGGATTGTTGTCTTTGTACACAGTGCCGGCCTCCACAGGCGCTGCCTCCACCACGACTCACCGCTGACATGCAGTATTTGCCCCAATTGGCCCGCTGAGGCTCCACCGGCTGTAACCCCCCCCCCTCCTCCTTTTGTCTTCGTCCGAAACCATGCGCAGATCCTGGGCATGCCCCCGAAAAAGATGGTGGACGACGCCCCAAAAAGGATACTTTTCTTTGGTGAGTCGAAGGGCTCGAGCAGGCTGGCGCAAGCGACGTAACCCATTCTGTTTTGTTAGGTGGGGTGGCAGTGAGGCTCTTATAGGGTTATTTGTGGGGGGGGGCTGGGGGGGCTCTGATTATCTCGGGGGTGGTGGGTGGGGTGGGGTTTTTGGGCTCTCAGTAGCAGGCGTTCGGAAGCATAGGTGGGTGGGTGAGTGAGCGAGTGGGTGGGTAGGTGAGTGGGTGGGTAAGTGGGTGGGTGAGTGAGTAGTGGATGAGTGAAGGGTGGAGGTGAGTAGTGAGTGAGTGGGAGGTGAGTAGGTAGGTGAGTGAGTGGGTGGGTGAGTGAGTGGGGTAGGTGGGTAAGTGCGTATGTGGGTGAGTGGGTCGGTGTGAGGGTAGGTGGGTAGTGGGCAGGTGAGTGATTGGGTGGGTGTGTAGGGTGGTTAGGTAGGTTGGTTGGTAGTATGTAGGTGGTTCGGTGAGTGGGTATGTAGGTGGATAGGTAGGTGGTAGGTAAGTGGATGAGCAGGTATGTGGGCGAGTGGTGGTTGGTGACTCTGCATGCGTCTCTCTGCAGACTCTGAGGGCCTCCCCAAAAACATGTCAAGCAGCGGCCACCAGGAAGCCTCCCCCTGCACCGTGCGCTGCAGGGCCACCACCCTCAGCTGGGGACTTCGTCAGCCGCTGCCTGCAGTACGAACCACACTCACCCCTCGCTCACCCCACTTATCTCCACTTATCCCCACACCACTCACCCCCACTCACTCACCCCACTCACCACCCATACCTGTCAACACCTTATCAGTGCCCTACCTTACAACAGACCCAACTCAGACATTGTCGGTTACTCCGTGCCCCTTATAAATCTCAACGTTCATCCTGCAAAGTCCCATCACAAGGACAAACACAAACAAATAGACACAAATTATTATTTTTACCCAGAATTGAAACGGCTGCACTCCGTACGGATCTGAAAACTCAATTTCCGTGTACAAGAATATGGAATAATCCGTACGGGTTGACAGCTCTGCCACCCACTCACTACCCACCACCACTCCCTCCACCTTCTCCATCCCCCCCCTCTCCCCACTCTTCCCCCACCTCCCACCCTGTCAAATCATCTCACCATACCCCTCTCACCACGTGTGCGTCTCCCCCCCACTCCTCCCCTCCCTCCTCCCCGTGCGTCTCCCAACAGATGGGGATCCGAATCTCCGGATGACGCCTGAGCAGGCGCTGGCTCACAGCTGGCTTCAAACCACCACCACCATCCGGGCCACCACCAGCAGGGCCACCCCCACCACCACCCGGGCCACCACCACCACCCGGGCCACCACTGCCAGTGAGGCCACCTCCACTACCATCCGGGCTACCACCGCCACCATCCGGGCCACCACCACCACCCGGGCCATCCCCACCACTGCCACCATCCGGGCCACCACCACCACCATCCGGGCCAACACCACCACCCGGGCCATCCCCACCACCGCCACCATCCGGGCCATCACCACCAACGCACCATCGGGCCACCACCACCACCATCCGGGCCACCACCACCACCCGGGCCATCCCCACCACCACCACCATCCGGGCCACCACCACCATCTTGGTCACCACCCCACCCGGGCCACCACCACCAGCTGGGCCACCCCACCACCGCCACCACCACTCCCATCATCTACAATCGGCCCATCAACTGGGCCACCACCACCATCCGGGCCACCACACCAGCTGGCACCAGCTGGGCCACCACCACCATCAGCAGCAGCGGCG
>NW_024705658.1:0-29081 GCF_018977255.1 Callorhinchus milii | reverse complement strand
TTTCACGCAGACTCTCTCATGCTCACACTCTCCTACTCGCGAACTCTTGTGCAATTTCTCTCTCTTCGGTTCACATTCTCATGCACACGTCTTTCTCTCACATTCACTCTCTCGCGCGCACTCTCGCATGCGTACTCGCGTGCTGTCTCTCTCTTTGGCACAAACTCTCGCACATACAAGAGTCTCTCTGGTGCACACTCTCTCTCACACTCTCACGTGCACTCTCTCTTGCACAATCTCTCTCACACTCACTCTCTTTCGCGCGCACTCTCTCTTGCACACTTTCTCTTGCACATTCTCTCCTGCATTCTCTTTCTTGCATGTACATTCTCTTGCATGCACACTCTCTCATGCAGCCTCTCTCTTTGACACACATTCTCTCGCACACACTCTCTCACGCTCTACCGTGCACACTCTCTCTCGCTCACACACTTCTCTTTGGCACGCAATCTCTCATGCGAAAATTCACGTACGCACATTCTCTGGCACACACACATAGGGCAGCCTCTATGTCTTTGGCAAACATTCTCTTGTGTGCACTTCGAGTGCGCTCTCTAACTCGCACTCTCACGTGAACTCTCTTTCGCACACGCAACTCTCATGCAGTATCTCTCTTTGTTACACACTCTCTTCATGCACATACTCTCAGCTTCTCTTGCACACTCACGCTCAATCTCTCGCGCACAGCACATAAGGGTGGTCTTCTCTGTCTCTGGCGCATACTCTCTCTGCCGACACTCTTACTTGCACTCTCTCACACGCACTCTCTCACGAGGACTCTCCCGAAAGCACACTTTCTTGCACGCAAACTCTCGGCAGTCTTCTCTTCTGCTCACATTCTCTCGAACACACACTCTCTCGCGTTCTATTGTGCGCACACTCTCTCACACACATACTCTCTTTTTCGCACATACTCTCTCATGCGAAAACACACACTCTCGCAGTTTCTCTCTCTTCTGCGCACACTTTCTCGCAGGCAAACCCTTGCGCGGGCAGTCTCGCTCGCACACTTGGGTGCACACTATCTTGCGCGCACTCTCTTGCTTGCACACTCTACTTCGCACCTGCTCTCGCATGCACTGTATTTCACTTGCACAATCACGTGTACTATCTCTTGCTCACACTCTCTCTTGTGCGCAGTCTCTTTCAAACTCATGCATTCTCTCCCTTGATACACACGCTCTCACGCAGTCTCTCTCTTTGGCACACATTCTCTCTTGTTTGCACAATTCGCGCACAGATCTATCGCATACACTGTGTTTGGCTCACACGCTCTCTCACACACTCTTGTTGGGCACTCTCTTGTGCGCACTCTTTCACAGACATTCTCTCGCACACACAACTCTTGCGCAGTCTCGCTTTTTGGCATACATTCCATGCGCACATACTCTCGCGCAATCTCTCTCTCACACACTCTCTTTCTTGCACTCTCGTGCGCACTCTCTCCCATGCACACACATAGGGTAGTCTCTCTCTCTTTGGCTCACATTCTCTCGCACACACTCTTTCTCGCGCGCCATCTCTCGCACACACAGTCTCATTCACACACACTCTCTGATGCGAAAACTCAAACACACACACACACACTCTGGCAACACACTCTCTCAAAGTCTCTCTCACTTCTGCGTACCATCTGTCGCATGCACAATCACTTGTGCACACTCTCACGTACGTTTTTTCACGCACACTATCTTGCGTGCACTCTCTATCGCATGCACTGTACCTCATGCGTAGTCGCTCTCCTTTGCACTCTCTCTCGCTCACACACGCACTCTCTAATGTGCACTCTCACTCGCACACACACTCACGTGTATACACTCTCGCACACAGACTCTCGCACAGAGAGAATGCGCACCCATGAGAGACTGCTCGAGAATGTGTGTTCAAGTGAATCTGCCTGAAGGGAGAGAGACTGCACGAGAATGCGAGCATGCGAGAGAGTACGCGCTTGGGAATGTTTGCATGAGAGAGTGTGCACGAGATTGTGTGTAAGAGACAGTGTACGCATTAGATAGCCTGTGCTAGAATGTACATGTGAGAGAATATCTGCGCGAGAGTTTGTGAAAGTGCGCGTGAGACTGTGCAAGAATGTGCGCATGAGAGTGTGCACCGAAGAGAGAGACTGTGAGTGCAAAGAGATTTCACGTGTATGAGCAGTGTATTGTACAAGTTCGAGGATTGTACGCCAAAGAGCAAAAGACTGCATGAGAGAGTGTGCATGCGAGATTGTGCGAGCGATAAAGTGTTCACGAGAGTGTACACCTGAGAGTGCATACACGAAAGAGACTGCGTGTGAGAGTGTACGTACCAGAGAGATTAAAACCGAAAAGAGATTCTGCGTGTGAGAGTTTTCGCTTGAGACAGAGTGGGGCGCGAGTGATAGTGCGCATGAGAGAGAAGGGATGAAATAGAGTGCGCGCGAGAGTATACATGTGAGAGAGATTGCGCGCGAGAGAGAATTCCTGTGTGAGAGAGTACACGTGAGAGAGAGAGCACGCGAGAAAGAGAGTGCAAGCAAGAGAGTGCAAGCAAGAGACATCATGCACGAGAGAGACTATGCGTGAGAGAGATTGGGCACAAAGGTACACGCGCGAGAAAGGAATGTGAGGGCGAGAGAGTACAAGAGAGAGACTGAGTGCAAGAGAGAGATTGCACGTGCGAGAAAGTGCGAGCGAGAGAGCACAAAAGTTTGCATGCGAGAGAGAGGCTGCTCGAGAGTGCGCACGCGATAGAGAGAGACAGTGTGTGTGAGTATCCGTGGAAGAGTGTGAGAGATTTTGCACGCGAGAGTAATCATGTGTAAGCACTCTTGTGCACGATACAGAGTGGGAGTGAGATGCTTTCTGTGCAAAGAGATTACTCTTGAGAGAGAGTGTGCACGAGAAATTGTACGCCAGAGTGTATACATGCGAGTGTGAGCTTGAAAGAATGTGCGCCAAGAGAGAAAGACTGCGTGAAAATGCGCGTGCAAAAGGGTGTGTGCATGAGGGAGTGTTCACGCGAGAGATTGCGTGAGATAGTGTTCGAGAGTGTGCCCGCGAGCGAGTGTGCGCGGAGAGAGAATGCGGAAGCGAGAGAGGGCTTCCTTGTGAGTGTGCATGATAGAGAGTTTCTAATGAAGCGAGATAGACTGCACGAGTGCGTGCGAGAGAGTGTGCGCGAGAGAGTGTGCGCGTGAGAGAGGGTTCGCGAGAGGGAATGCGAGAGAGAGTGCCGGAGAGAGGGACACTGCGCGAGAGAGTGTGCGCGCGAGAGATTGCGAGCGATACCGTGAATGCGATAGAACTTGTGCATGAGAGAGAGAGAGATTGCACGACAGTGCGCACGTGTGAGAGAATGCGGGAGCACACGAGAGAATGTGAGCGAGAGAGAGTGTTCAGGAGAAAGAGTGCGCGAGAGGGAGAAACTGCGCGACTATGTGCGCATGAGGGAGTGTGTGCCAAAGTGAGAAAGAGTGCATGAGAGAGTGCATCCGAGGTTATGAGCGCGTGGGAGTACATTTACGCGAGAGTGTGCAAGGGAGATTGCACGTGCAGTGTGTGCGCCAAAAAGAGAGACTGCATGAGTGTGCAAGAGAGATTGCACGCGAGAGAGTGTACAAGCGAGAGAGTTTTCCCACAAGAGATTGTGAGCGAGATAAAGTGCTCAAAAGAGAGCGCGGGCAAGAGAGATACTTCGCGGGATAGTGTGTGTGTGAGAGAGTGTGTGCACGGGTGTTTACGAGAGAGACTGTGCGCATTTTAGAGAGTGTGCATGCAGGAGAAGGTTTGCGCAGGGAGTGCGCGCAAGATAAAATGCACTTAAGAGAATCTGAGCTCGAGAGTGTGTACACCGGAGAGAGAAAGACTGCGCAAGAGATTGTGCGGGAGAAAGAGTGTGCGCACGAGAGAGTGTTTGCAAGAGAATGCATGAGAGTATTCCTGAGAGCGTGCTCGCGATAGCGAGACTGTGTGAGAATGTGTACATGCGCTGAACAGAGACTGTGTGAGAGTGTGCATGCGAGGGAGTATGCGTGCAAGAGTGCCCGCAGGACAGAGTGCATGCAAGAGAACGTGAGCTCGAGAGTGTGTACGCCGAACAGAAAAAGACTGGGCACGAGAGTGTGCGTGAAGGAAAATGTTTGCGTAAGAGTGTGTACATGAGAAATTACGCATGACAAGTTGTGCACCGAAGAGAGAAATATTGTGCACCGAGGAGAGACTGCGCGAGAGTATGCACGTAAGAGAATGTGCCCGCGAGAGAGAGAATGCACAAATGAGAGTAATTGCGTGAGAGTGTGCACGTGAAATTTTTGCATGCGACGGTGCGCACAAGAGAGTGAGCAAACACAGCCGTGCGCAAACAGAGCCGTGCGCAAACAGAGCCATGCGCAAACACAGCCGTGCGGAAATACTGCCTTGCGGAAACACTGCCTTGCGGAAACACTGCCTTGCGCAAACAATACCCTGTGCAAACAATGCCCTGCGCAAACAATGCCTGCGCAAACAATGCCCTGCGCAAACAATGCCCTGCGTAAACAATGCCCTGCGCAAACAATGCCCTGCGCAAACACACCGTGCACAAACACACTTTTGCGCAAACACTCCGTGCACAAACACGGCCTTGAGCTAACACTGCCTTGAGCTAACACAACCTTGAGTAAAACACAACCTTGAGCAAACACTGCAGTGCGCAAACACTGCCGTATGCAAACACTACCGTGCGCAAACGCAGCCGTGCGCAAACACAGCCGTGCGCAAACACAGCCGTGCGCAAACACAGCCGTGCGCAAACACTGCCTTGCGCAAACACAGCCGTGCGCAAACACTGCCGTGCGCAAACACTGCCGTGCGCAAACACTGCCGTGCGCAAACACTGCCGTGCGCCAAACACTGCCATGCGCAAACAATACCCTGTGCAAACATTGCCTGGCGCAAACACAGCCTTGCGCAAACACAGCCTTGTGCAAACACACCTTTGCGCAAACAAACCTTTGCGCAAACAATACCCTGTGCAAACAATGTCAGGCGCAAACACAACCTTGCGCAAACACTGCCTAGCGCAAACACTGCCTGGCGCAAACACTGCCTAGCGCAAACACAGCCTTGCGCAAACACAGCCTTGCGCAAACACACCTTTGCGCAAACACTGCCTTACGCAAACACACCTTTGCGCAAACAATGCCCTGCGCAAACACACCTTTGCGCAAATATTCCGTGCGCAAACACAACCTTGAGCAAACACATTTTTGCGCAAACACTGCCGTGCGCAAACACCACCCTGCGCAAACACCGCCGTGCGCAAACACCGCCGTGTGCAAAGACCACCGTGCGCAAACACGCCGTGCGCAAATACTGCCGTGCGCAAACACAGCCTTGCGCAAACAGCCATACGCAAACACAGCCGTGCGCAAAGACAACTTTTCGCAAACACAACCTTGCGCAAACACTGCCTAGCGCAAACACTGCCTGGCGCAAACACTGCCTGGCGCAAACACAGCCTTGCGCAAACACACCTTTGCGCAAACACTGCCTTACGCAAACACACCTTTGCGCAAACAATGCCCTGCGCAAACACACATTTGCGCAAATACTCCGTGCGCAAACACAACCTTGAGCAAACACACTTTTGCGCAAACACTGCCGTGTGCAAACACCACCCTGCGCAAACACCGCCGTGCGCAAACACCGCCGTGCGCAAACACCGCCGTGCGCAAAGACCGCCGTGTGCAAAGACCGCCGTGCGCAAACACGCCGTGCGCAAACACTGCCGTGCGCAAACACAGCCTTGCGCAAACACAGCCTTGCACAAACACAGCCTTGCGCAAACAGCCGTGCGCAAACACAGCCGTGCGCAAACACAGCCGTGCGCAAACACTGCCTTGCTCAAACACTGCCTTGCGCAAACAATGCCTTGCGCAAACAATAATAATAATAATAATCCTTGCATTTGATATAGCGCTTTTCACATCGGGAGGACGTCCCAAAGCGCTTCACAGAACACACTGTAAAGTGAATTGACTGTATATTTGTGGGTGAACGCGGAAGCCAATTGCGCACAGCAATGTCCCACAAACAGTCGTAGATTGAAAATGACCAATTTTTTTTTTATTATTGTTTTTTGGTTTTTTTTGAGGGATTATGCCCTGCGCAAACAATGCCCTGCGCAAACAATGCCTTGCGCAAACACAGCCGTGTGCAAACACTGCCTTACGCAAACACTGCCTTGTGCAAACACTGCCTTGCGCAAACAATACCCTGTGCAAACAATGCACTGCGCAAACAATGCCCTGCGGAAACACACCGTGCACAAACACAACTTTGCGCAAAAACTCCTTGCACAAACACGGCCTTGAGCTAACACTGCCTGGCGCAAACACAACCTTGAGAAAAACACAACCTTGCGCAAACACAGCCGTGCGCAAACACAGCCGTGCGCAAACACAGCCGTGCGCAAATACTGCCTTGCGCAAACGCTGCCTTGCGCAAACGCTGCCGTGCGCAAACACTGCCTTGCGCAAACACTGCCTTGCGCAAACAATCCCTTGCGCAAACAATCCCTTGCGCAAACAATGCCTTTGCAAACAATCCCTTGCGCAAACAATCTCTTGGGCAAACACAACCTTGCGCAAACACTCCATTGCTCAAACACAGCCTTGCGCAAACACTGACTTCTGCAAACACACCATTGCTCAAACACTGCCTTGTGCAAACACACCGTGCAAAAAAACAGCGTGCACAAACACAGCATTGCACAAACAAAGCCTTGCGCAAACACACCTTTGCGCAAACAATGCCCTGCGCAAACACACCTTTGCGCAAACACTCCGTGCGCAAACACCGCCGTGCGCAAACACCGCCGTGCGATAACACAGCCGTGCGCAAACACCGCCGTGCGCAAACACCGCCGTGCGCAAACACGGCCTTGCGCAGACACGGCCTTGCGCAAACACTGCCTTGCGCAAACACACCGTGCAAAAAAACAGCGTGCACAAACAAGCCTTGCGCAAACAAAGCCTTGCGCAAACACAGCCTTGCGCAAACACATCCTTGCGCAAACAGCCGTGCGCAAACACAGCTGTGCGCAAACACAGCCGTGCGCAAACACTGCCTTGCTCAAAGACTGCCTTGCGCAATCACTGCCTTGCGCAAACACTGCCTTGCGCAAACACACCGTGCAAAAAAACAGCGTGCACAAACACAGCATTGCACAAACACAGCATTGCACAAACAAAGCCTTGCGCAAACACAACATTGCGCAAACACTGCCTGGCGCAAACACTGCCTGGCGCAAACACTGCCTGGCGCAAACACTGCCTGGCGCAAACACTGCCTGGCGCAAACACACCTATGCGCAAACACAACCTTGCGCAAACACAACCTTGCGCAAACACAGCCTTGCGCAAACAATCCCTGCGCAAACACACCTTTGCGCAAACACACCGTGAGCAAACACAACCTTGAGCAAACACACCTTTGTGCAAACACTGCCCTGCGCAAACACGGCCCTGCGCAAACACCTCGGTGCGCAAATACCGCCGTGCGCAAACACCGCCGTGCGCAAACACCGCCATGCGCAAACACCGCCGTGCGCAAACACCGCCATGCGCAAACACCGCCGTGCGCAAACACCGCCGTGCGCAAACACCGCCGTGCGCAAACACCGCCGTGCGCAAACACCGCCGTGCGCAAACACCGCCGTGCGCAAACAATCCCTTGCGCAAACAATCCCTTGCGCAAACACAATCTTGCGCAAACACAATCTTGCGCAAACACCATCTTGCGCAAACACAGCCTTGCGCAAACACAGCCTTGCGCAAACACAGCCTTGCGCAAACACAGCCTTGCGCAAACACAGCCTTGCGCAAACACAACCTTGCGCAAACACAACCTTGCGCAAACACAGCCTTGCGCAAACACAGCCTGCGCAAACACAGCCTTGCGGAAACACAGCCTGGCACAAAAACAGCCTGGCGCAAACACAGCCTTGCGCAAACACACCTTGAGCAAACACTCCGTGAGCAAACACAACCTTGAACAAACACACCTTTGCGCAAACCACTGCCATGCGCAAACACCGCCGTGCGCAAACACCGCCGTGCGCAAACAACGCCGTGCGCAAACAACGCCGTGCGCAAATACCGCCGTGCGCAAACACCACCGTGCGCAAACACCGCCGTGCGCAAACACCACAGTGCACAAACACCGCCGTGCGCAAACACCGCCGTGCGCAAACACAGCCGTGCGCAAACACCCGTGCGCAAACACTGCGTGCGCAAACACCGCCGTGCACAAACAAAGCCTTGCGCAAACACACTTGCGCAAACAATGCCTGCGCAAAGACAACTTTTCGCAAACACAACCTTGCGCAAACACAACCTTGCGCAAACACTGCCTGGCGCAAACACTGCCTGGCGCAAACACTGCCTGGCGCAAACACTGCCTGGCGCAAACACAGCATGGCGCAAATACAGCCTTGCGCAGACATACCTTTGGGCAAAAACTGCCTTGCGCAAACACACCTTTGCGCAAACAATGCCCTGCGCAAACACACCTTTGCGCAAACACTCCGTGCGCAAACACCGCCGTGCGCAAACACCGCCGTGTGATAACACCGCCGTGCGCAAACAGCGCTGTGCGCAAACACCGCCGTGCGCAAACACGGCCTTGCGCAGACACGGCCTTGCGCAAAAACTGCCTTGCGCAAACACACCGTGCAAAAAAACAGCGTGCACAAACAAAGCCTTGCGCAAACACAGCCTTGCGCAAACACATCCTTGCGCAAACAGCCGTGCGCAAACACAGCCGTGCGCAAACACAGCCGTGCGCAAACACTGCCTTGCTCAAACACTGCCTTGCTCAAACACTGCCTTGCGCAATCAATGCCTTGCGCAAACACTGCCTTGCGCAAACAAAGCCTTGCACAAACAAAGCCTTGCGCAAACACAACATGGCGCAAACACTGCCTGGCGCAAACACTGCCTTGCGCAAACACTGCCTGGCGCAAACACTGCCTGGCGCAAACACTGCCTGGCGCAAACACACCTATGCGCAAACACAACCTTGCGCAAACACAACCTTGCGCAAACACAGCCTTGCGCAAACAATGCCCTGCGCAAACACACCGTGAGCAAACACACCTTTGCGCAAACACTGCCCTGCGCAAACACCGCCCTGCGCAAACACGGCCCTGCACAAACACCTCGGTGCGCAAATACCGCCGTGCGCAAACACCGCCGTGCGCAAACACCGCCATGCGCAACACCGCCGTGCGCAAACACCGCCATGCGCAAACACCGCCGTGCGCAAACACCGCCGTACGCAAACACCGGCGTGCGCAAACACCACCGTGCGCAAACACCGCCGTGCGCAAACACCGCCGTGCGCAAACAATCCCTTGCGCAAACAATCCCTTGCGCAAACAATCCCTTGCGCAAACACAATCTTGCGCAAACACTCCATTGCTCAAATACTGCCTTGCGCAAACACTGCCTTCCGCAAACACAGCCTTGCGGAAACACAGCCTTGCGCAAACACACCTTTGCGCAAACACAACTTTGCGCAAACACAACCTTGCGCAAACACTGCCTGGAGCAAACACTGCCTGGCGCAAACACTGCCTGGTGCAAACACTGCCTGGCACAATCACATCCTTGCGCAAACACAGCATTGCGCAAACACTGGCATCCGCAAACAATGCTTTGCACACACACATCCTTGAGCAAAAATCTCTTGCTCAAACACTGCCTTGCGCAAACACTGGCTTGCGCAAACACTCCCTTGAGCAAACACTGCCTAGCGCAAACACTGCCTTGCGCAAACACACCGTGGGCAAACACTGCCGTGCGCAAACACTGCCATGCGCAAACACTGTCGTGCGCAAACAATCACTTGCGCAAACAATCCCTGGCGTAAACAATCCCTTGCGCAAACACAATCTTGCGCAAACACAACTTTGCGCAAACACTCCATTGCTCAAACACTGCTTGCGCAAACACAGCCTTGCGCAAACACACCTATGCGCAAACACAACCTTACGCAAACACAATCTTGCGCAAACACTGCCTGGAGCAAACACTGCCTGGCGCAAACACTGCCTGGTGCAAACACTGCCTGGCGCAATCACATCCTTGCGCAAACACAGCATTGCGCAAACACTGGCTTCCGCAAACAATGCTTTGCACACACACATCCTTGAGCAAAAATCTCTTGCTCAAACACTGCCTTGCGCAAACACTGGCTTGCGCAAACACTCCCTTGAGCAAATACTGCCTTGCGCAAACACACCGTGGGCAAACACTGCCGTGCGCAAACACTGCCGTGCGCAAACACTGCCGTGCGCAAACAATCACTTGCGCAAACAATCCCTGGCGTAAACAATCCCTTGCGCAAACACAATCTTGCGCAAACACAACTTGCGCAAACACTCAATTGCTCAAACACTGCATTGCGCAAACACACCGTGCAAAAAAACAGCGTGCACACACACAGCGTTGCACAAACACAACCTTGCGCAAACACAACCTTGCGCAAACACTGCCTGGCGCAAACACTGCCTGGCGCAAACACTACCTGGCGCAAACACTACCTGGCGCAAACACAGCCTTGCGCAAACACAGCCTTCCGCAAACACACCTTTGCGCAAACAAAGCCTTGCGCAAACGCACCTTTGCGCAAACAATGCCCTGCGCAAAGACAACTTTGCCCAAACACACCTGGGGCAAACACTGCCTGGTGCAAACAGTGCCTAGCGCAAACACAGCCTTGCGCAAACATAGCCTTGAGCAAACACAGCCTTGCGCAAACACTGCATTGCGCAAACACACCATTGCGCAAACAATGCCCTGCGCAAACACACCTTTGGGCAAACACTACGTGCGCAAACACAACCTTGAGCAAACACACCATTGCGCAAACAATGCCCTGCGCAAACACACCTTTGCGCAAACACTCCGTGCGCAAACACAACCTTGAGCAAACACACCTTTGCGCAAACACTGCCGTGCGCAAACACCGCCGTGCGCAAACACCGCCCTGCGCAAACACCGCCGTGCGCAAACACCGCCGTGCGCAAATACCGCCGTGCGCAAACACCGCTGTTCACAAACACCGCCGTGCGCAAGCACCGCCGTGCGCAAACACCGCCGTGCACAAACACAGCCTTGCGCAAACACCGCCGTGCGCAAACAGCCGTGCGCAAACACAGTCGTGCGCAAACACTGCCTGGCGCAAACACTGCCTGGCGCAAACACTGCCTGGCGCAAACACTGCCTGGCGCAAACACTGCCTGGCGCAAACGCTGCCTGGCGCAAACACTGCCTGGCGCAAACACACCTATGCGCAAACACAACCTTGCGCAAACACAACCTTGCGCAAACACTGCCTGGCGCAAACACTGCCTGGCGCAAACACTGCCTGGCGCAAACACTGCCTGGCGCAAACACTGCCTGGCGCAAACACACCTATGCGCAAACACACCGTGAGCAAACACAACCTTGAGCAAACACACCTTTGCGCAAACACAGCCCTGCGCAAACACCGCCCTGCGCAAACAACGCCGTGCGCAAACACCTCGATGCGCAAATACCGCCGTGCGCAAACACCGCCGTGCGCAAACACCGCCGTGCGCAAACACCGCCGTGCGCAAACACCGCCGTGCGCAAACACCGCCGTGCGCAAACATCGCCGTGCGCAAACACCGCCGTGCGCAAACAACACCCTGCGCAAACAACGCCATACGCAAACACCTCCGTGCGCAAATACCGCCGTGCGCAAACACCGCCGTGCGCAAACACCGCCGTACGCAAACACCGCCGTGCGCAAACACCGCCGTGCACAAACACAGCCTTGCGCAAACACAGCCTTGCGCAAACAGCCGTGCGCAAACAGCCGTGCGCAAACACAGCCGTGCGCAAACACTGCCTTGCTCAAACACTGCCTTGCGCAATCACTGCCTTGCGCAATCACTGACTTGCGCAAACACTGCCTTGTGCAAACACTGCCTTGCGTGCGAAAACACTACCTTGCGCAAACACTGCCTTGCGCAAACAATGCCCTGCCAAACAATGCCCTGCGCAAACAATGCCCTGCGCAAACACTGCCTTGCGCAAACACTGCCTGCGCAATCACATGCTTGCGCAAACACAGCATTGCGCAAACACTGGCTTCCGCAAACAATGCTTTGCACACACACGTCCTTGAGCAAAAACCTCTTGCTCAAACACTGCGTTGCGCAAACACTGGCTTGCGCAAACACTCCCTTGAGCAAACACTACCTTGCGCAAACACACCGTGAGCAAACATCGCCGTGCGCAAACACCGCCGTGCGCAAACACCGCCGTGCGCAAACACCGCCGTGCGCAAACAACACCCTGCGCAAGCAACGCCATACGCAAACACCTCCGTGCGCAAATACCGCCGTGCGCAAACACCGCCGTGCGCAAACACCGCCGTACGCAAACACCGCCGTGCGCAAACACCGCCGTGCACAAACACAGCCTTGCGCAAACACAGCCTTGCGCAAACAGCCGTGCGCAAACAGCCGTGCGCAAACAGCCGTGCGCAAACACAGCTGTGCGCAAACACTGCCTTGCTCAAACACTGCCTTGCGCAATCACTGCCTTGCGCAATCACTGACTTGCGCAAACACTGCCTTGTGCAAACACTGCCTTGCGTGCGCAAACACTACCTTGCGCAAACACTGCCTAGCGCAAACAATGCCCTGCTCAAACAATGCCCTGCGCAAACAATGCCCTGCCCAAACAATGCCCTGCGCAAACAATGCCCTGCGCAAACACTGCCTTGCGCAAACACTGCCTGCGCAATCACATGCTTGCGCAAACACAGCATTGCGCAAACACTGGCTTCCGCAAACAATGCTTTGCACACACACGTCCTTGAGCAAAAACCTCTTGCTCAAACACTGCGTTGCGCAAACACTGGCTTGCGCAAACACTCCCTTGAGCAAACACAACCTTGAGCAAACACACCATTGCGCAAACAATGCCCTGCGCAAACACACCTTTGCGCAAACACTCCGTGCGCAAACACAACCTTGAGCAAACACACCTTTGCGCAAACACTGCCGTGCGCAAACACCGCCGTGCGCAAACACCGCCCTGCGCAAACACCGCCGTGCGCAAACACCGCCGTGCGCAAATACCGCCGTGCGCAAACACCGCTGTTCACAAACACCGCCGTGCGCAAGCACCGCCGTGCGCAAACACCGCCGTGCACAAACACAGCCTTGCGCAAACACCGCCGTGCGCAAACAGCCGTGCGCAAACACAGCCGTGCGAAACACTGCCTGGCGCAAACACTGCCTGGCGCAAACACTGCCTCGCGCAAACACTGCCTGGCGCAAACACTGCCTCGCGCAAACACTGCCTCGCGCAAACACTGCCTCGCGCAAACACAACCATGCGCAAACACAACCTTGCACAAACACAACCTTGCGCAAACACTGCCTGGCGCAAACACTGCCTGGCGCAAACACTGCCTGGCGCAAACACTGCCTGGCGCAAACACTGCCTGGCGCAAACACAGCCTGGCGCAAACACAGCCTGGCGCAAACAATGCCCTGCGCAAACACACCTTTGCGCAAACACACCGTGAGCAAACACAACCTTGAGCAAACACACCTTTGCGCAAACACTGCCCTGCGCAAACACCGCCCTGCGCAAACAACGCCGTGCGCAAACACCTCGGTGCGCAAATACCGCGTGCGCAAACACCGCCGTGCGCAAACACCGCCGTGCGCAAACACCGCCTTGCGCAAACACCGCCGTGCGCAAACATCGCCGTGCGCAAACATCGCCGTGCGCAAACACCGCCGTGCACAAACAGCACCCTGCGCAAACAACGCCATACGCAAACACCTCCGTGCGCAAATACCGCCGTGCGCAAACACCGCCGTGCGCAAACACCGCCGTACGCAAACACCGCCGTGCGCAAACACCGCCGTGCACAAACACATCCTTGCGCAAACACAGCCTTGCGCAAACAGCCGTGCGCAAACAGCCGTGCGCAAACACAGCCGTGCGCAAACACTGCCTTGCTCAAACACTGCCTTGCGCAATCACTGCCTTGCGCAATCACTGACTTGCGCAAACACTGCCTTGTGCAAACACTGCCTTGCGTGCGCAAACACTACCTTGCGCAAACACTGCCTTGCGCAAACAATGCCCTGCTCAAACAATGCCCTGCGCAAACAATGCCCTGCCCAAACAATGCCCTGCGCAAACAATGCCCTGCGCAAACACTGCCTTGCGCAAACACTGCCTGCGCAATCACATGCTTGCGCAAACACAGCATTGCGCAAACACTGGCTTCCGCAAACAATGCTTTGCACACACACGTCCTTGAGCAAAAACCTCTTGCTCAAACACTGCGTTGCGCAAACACTGGCTTGCGCAAACACTCCCTTGAGCAAACACTACCTTGCGCAAACACACCGTGAGCAAACATCGCCGTGCGCAAACACCGCCGTGCGCAAACACCGCCGTGCGCAAACACCGCCGTGCGCAAACAACACCCTGCGCAAACAACGCCATACGCAAACACCTCCGTGCGCAAATACCGCCGTGCGCAAACACCGCCGTGCGCAAACACCGCCGTACGCAAACACCGCCGTGCGCAAACACCGCCGTGCACAAACACAGCCTTGCGCAAACACAGCCTTGCGCAAACAGCCGTGCGCAAACAGCCGTGCGCAAACAGCCGTGCGCAAACACAGCTGTGCGCAAACACTGCCTTGCTCAAACACTGCCTTGCGCAATCACTGCCTTGCGCAATCACTGACTTGCGCAAACACTGCCTTGTGCAAACACTGCCTTGCGTGCGCAAACACTACCTTGCGCAAACACTGCCTAGCGCAAACAATGCCCTGCTCAAACAATGCCCTGCGCAAACAATGCCCTGCCCAAACAATGCCCTGCGCAAACAATGCCCTGCGCAAACACTGCCTTGCGCAAACACTGCCTGCGCAATCACATGCTTGCGCAAACACAGCATTGCGCAAACACTGGCTTCCGCAAACAATGCTTTGCACACACACGTCCTTGAGCAAAAACCTCTTGCTCAAACACTGCGTTGCGCAAACACTGGCTTGCGCAAACACTCCCTTGAGCAAACACTACCTTGCGCAAACACACCGTGAGCAAACACAGCCGTGCGCAAACACAGCCGTGCGCAAACACAGCCGTGCGCAAACACAGCCGTGCGCAAACACTGCCTTGCTCAAACACTGCCTTGCGCAAACACTGCCTTGCGCAAACAATGCCCTGCTCAAACAATAATAATAATAATAATCCTTGCATTTGACATAGCGCTTTTCACGTCTGGAGGACGTCCCAAAGCGCTTCACAGAACACAATGTAAAGTGAATTGACTGTATATTTGTGGGTGAACGCGGTAGCCAATTGCGCACAGCAATGTCCCACAAACAGTCGTAGATTGAAAATGACCAATTTTTTTATTATTGTATTTTTTTTTGAGGGATTATGCCCTGCGCAAACAATGCCCTGCGCAAACAATGCCCTGCGGAAACACACCGTGCACAAACACGGCCTTGCGCAGACATTGCCGTGCGCAAACACTGCCTTGCGCAAACACTGCCTGCGCAATCACATCCTTGCCCAAACACAGCATTGCGCAAACACTGGCTTCCGCAAACAATGCTTTGCGCACACACATCCTTGAGCAAAAATCTCTTGCTCAAACATTGCGCTGCGCAAACACTGGCTTGCGCAAACACTCCCTTGAGCAAACACTGCCTTGCGCAAACACAGCCGTGTGCAAACACTGCCTTACGCAAACACTGCCTTGTGGAAACACTGCCTTGCGCAAACAATACCCTGTGCAAACAATGCACTGCGCAAACAATGCCCTGCGGAAACACACCGTGCACAAACACAACTTTGCGCAAAAACTCCTTGCACAAACACGGCCTTGAGCTAACACTGCCTGGCGCAAACACAACCTTGAGAAAAACACAACCTTGCGCAAACACAGCCGTGCGCAAACACAGCCGTGCGCAAATACTGCCTTGCGCAAACGCTGCCTTGCGCAAACGCTGCCGTGCGCAAACACTGCCTTGCGCAAACACTGCCTTCCGCAAACACAGCCTTGCGCAAACACAGCCTTGCGCAAACACAGCCTTGCGCAAACACACCTTTGCGCAAACACAACTTTGCGCAAACACAACCTTGCGCAAACACTGCCTGGAGCAAACACTGCCTGGCGCAAACACTGCCTGGTGCAAACACTGCCTGGCACAATCACATCCTTGTGCAAACACAGCATTGCGCAAACACTGGCATCCGCAAACAATGCTTTGCACACACACATCCTTGAGCAAAAATCTCTTGCTCAAACACTGCCTTGCGCAAACACTGGCTTGCGCAAACACTCCCTTGAGCAAACACTGCCGTGCGCAAACACTGCCTTGCGCAAACACACCGTGGGCAAACACTGCCGTGCGCAAACACTGCCATGCGCAAACACTGTCGTGCGCAAACAATCACTTGCGCAAACAATCCCTGGCGTAAACAATCCCTTGCGCAAACACAATCTTGCGCAAACACAACTTTGCGCAAACACTCCATTGCTCTAACACTGCCTTGCGCAAACACAGCCTTGCGCAAACACACCTATACGCAAACACAACCTTACGCAAACACAATCTTGCGCAAACACTGCCTGGAGCAAACACTGCCTGGCGCAAACACTGCCTGGTGCAAACACTGCCTGGCGCAATCACATCCTTGCGCAAACACAGCATTGCGCAAACACTGGCTTCCGCAAACAATGCTTTGCACACACACATCCTTGAGCAAAAATCTCTTGCTCAAACACTACCTTGCGCAAACACTGGCTTGCGCAAACACTCCCTTGAGCAAATACTGCCTTGCGCAAACACACCGTGGGCAAACACTGCCGTGCGCAAACACTGCCGTGCGCAAACACTGCCGTGCGCAAACAATCACTTGCGCAAACAATCCCTGGCGTAAACAATCCCTTGCGCAAACACAATCTTGCGCAAACACAACCTTGCGCAAACACTCAATTGCTCAAACACTGCATTGCGCAAACACACCGTGCAAAAAAACAGCGTGCTCACACACAGCGTTGCACAAACACAACCTTGCGCAAACACAACCTTGCGCAAACACTGCCTGGCGCAAACACTGCCTGGCGCAAACACTACCTGGCGCAAACACTACCTGGCGCAAACACAGCCTTGCGCAAACACAGCCTTCCGCAAACACACCTTTGCGCAAACAAAGCCTTGCGCAAACGCACCTTTGCGCAAACAATGCCCTGCGCAAAGACAACTTTGCCCAAACACAACCTTGGGCAAACACTGCCTGGTGCAAACAGTGCCTAGCGCAAACACAGCCTTGCGCAAACATAGCCTTGAGCAAACACAGCCTTGCGCAAACACTGCATTGCGCAAACACACCATTGCGCAAACAATGCCCTGCGCAAACACACCTTTGGGCAAACACTACGTGCGCAAACACAACCTTGAGCAAACACACCATTGCGCAAACAATGCCCTGCGCAAACACACCTTTGCGCAAACACTCCGTGCGCAAACACAACCTTGAGCAAACACACCTTTGCGCAAACACCGCCCTGCGCAAACACCGCCGTGCGCAAACACCGCCGTGCGCAAATACCGCCGTGCGCAAACACCGCTGTTCACAAACACCGCCGTGCGCAAGCACCGCCGTGCGCAAACACCGCCGTGCACAAACACAGCCTTGCGCAAACACCGCCGTGCGCAAACAGCCGTGCGCAAACACAGCCGTGCGCAAACACTGCCTGGCGCAAACACTGCCTGGCGCAAACACTGCCTGGCGCAAACACTGCCTGGCGCAAACACTGCCTGGCGCAAACGCTGCCTGGCGCAAACACTGCCTGGCGCAAACACACCTATGCGCAAACACAACCTTGCGCAAACACAACCTTGCGCAAACACTGCCTGGCGCAAACACTGCCTGGCGCAAACACTGCCTGGCGCAAACACTGCCTGGCGCAAACACTGCCTGGCGCAAACACAGCCTGGCGCAAACACAGCCTGGCGCAAACAATGCCCTGCGCAAACACACCTTTGCGCAAACACACCGTGAGCAAACACAACCTTGAGCAAACACACCTTTGCGCAAACACTGCCCTGCGCAAACACCGCCCTGCGCAAACAACGCCGTGCGCAAACACCTCGGTGCGCAAATACCGCGTGCGCAAACACCGCCGTGCGCAAACACCGCCGTGCGCAAACACCGCCTTGCGCAAACACCGCCGTGCGCAAACATCGCCGTGCGCAAACATCGCCGTGCGCAAACACCGCCGTGCGCAAACAACACCCTGCGCAAACAACGCCATACGCAAACACCTCCGTGCGCAAATACCGCCGTGCGCAAACACCGCCGTGCGCAAACACCGCCGTACGCAAACACCGCCGTGCGCAAACACCGCCGTGCACAAACACAGCCTTGCGCAAACACAGCCTTGCGCAAACAGCCGTGCGCAAACAGCCGTGCGCAAACACAGCCGTGCGCAAACACTGCCTTGCTCAAACACTGCCTTGCGCAATCACTGCCTTGCGCAATCACTGACTTGCGCAAACACTGCCTTGTGCAAACACTGCCTTGCGTGCGCAAACACTACCTTGCGCAAACACTGCCTTGCGCAAACAATGCCCTGCTCAAACAATGCCCTGCGCAAACAATGCCCTGCCCAAACAATGCCCTGCGCAAACAATGCCCTGCTCAAACACTGCCTTGCGCAAACACTGCCTGCGCAATCACATGCTTGCGCAAACACAGCATTGCGCAAACACTGGCTTCCGCAAACAATGCTTTGCACACACACGTCCTTGAGCAAAAACCTCTTGCTCAAACACTGCGTTGCGCAAACACTGGCTTGCGCAAACACTCCCTTGAGCAAACACTACCTTGCGCAAACACACCGTGAGCAAACATCGCCGTGCGCAAACACCGCCGTGCGCAAACACCGCCGTGCGCAAACACCGCCGTGCGCAAACACCGCCGTGCGCAAACAACACCCTGCGCAAACAACGCCATACGCAAACACCTCCGTGCGCAAATACCGCCGTGCGCAAACACCGCCGTGCGCAAACACCGCTGTACGCAAACACCGCCGTGCGCAAACACCGCCGTGCACAAACACAGCCTTGCGCAAACACAGCCTTGCGCAAACAGCCGTGCGCAAACAGCCGTGCGCAAACAGCCGTGCGCAAACACAGCTGTGCGCAAACACTGCCTTGCTCAAACACTGCCTTGCGCAATCACTGCCTTGCGCAATCACTGACTTGCGCAAACACTGCCTTGTGCAAACACTGCCTTGCGTGCGCAAACACTACCTTGCGCAAACACTGCCTAGCGCAAACAATGCCCTGCTCAAACAATGCCCTGCGCAAACAATGCCCTGCCCAAACAATGCCCTGCGCAAACAATGCCCTGCGCAAACACTGCCTTGCGCAAACACTGCCTGCGCAATCACATGCTTGCGCAAACACAGCATTGCGCAAACACTGGCTTCCGCAAACAATGCTTTGCACACACACGTCCTTGAGCAAAAACCTCTTGCTCAAACACTGCGTTGCGCAAACACTGGCTTGCGCAAACACTCCCTTGAGCAAACACTACCTTGCGCAAACACACCGTGAGCAAACACAGCCGTGCGCAAACACAGCCGTGCGCAAACACAGCCGTGCGCAAACACAGCCGTGCGCAAACACTGCCTTGCTCAAACACTGCCTTGCGCAAACACTGCCTTGCGCAAACAATGCCCTGCTCAAACAATAATAATAATAATAATCCTTGCATTTGACATAGCGCTTTTCACGTCTGGAGGACGTCCCAAAGCGCTTCACAGAACACAATGTAAAGTGAATTGACTGTATATTTGTGGGTGAACGCGGTAGCCAATTGCGCACAGCAATGTCCCACAAACAGTCGTAGATTGAAAATGACCAATTTTTTTTTATTATTGTATTTTTTTTTGAGGGATTATGCCCTGCGCAAACAATGCCCTGCGCAAACAATGCCCTGCGGAAACACACCGTGCACAAACACGGCCTTGCGCAGACATTGCCGTGCGCAAACACTGCCTTGCGCAAACACTGCCTGCGCAATCACATCCTTGCCCAAACACAGCATTGCGCAAACACTGGCTTCCGCAAACAATGCTTTGCGCACACACATCCTTGAGCAAAAATCTCTTGCTCAAACATTGCGCTGCGCAAACACTGGCTTGCGCAAACACTCCCTTGAGCAAACACTGCCTTGCGCAAACACAGCCGTGTGCAAACACTGCCTTACGCAAACACTGCCTTGTGGAAACACTGCCTTGCGCAAACAATACCCTGTGCAAACAATGCACTGCGCAAACAATGCCCTGCGGAAACACCGTGCACAAACACAACTTTGCGCAAAAACTCCTTGCACAAACACGGCCTTGAGCTAACACTGCCTGGCGCAAACACAACCTTGAGAAAAACACAACCTTGCGCAAACACAGCCGTGCACAAACACAGCCGTGCGCAAACACAGCCGTGCGCAAACACAGCCGTGCGCAAATACTGCCTTGCGCAAACGCTGCCTTGCGCAAACGCTGCCGTGCGCAAACACTGCCTTGCGCAAACACTGCCTTGCGCAAACACACCGTGCAAAAAAACAGCGTGCACAAACACAGCATTGCACAAACACAGCATTGCACAAACAAAGCCTTGCGCAAACACAACATTGCGCAAACACTGCCTGGCGCAAACACTGCCTGGCGCAAACACTGCCTTGCGCAAACACACCGTGCGCAAACACTGCCGTGCGCAAACACTACCGTGCGCAAACACTGCCGTGCGCAAACAATCACTTGCGCAAACAATCCCTGGCGTAAACAATCCCTTGCGCAAACACAATCTTGCGCAAACACAACCTTGCGCAAACACTCAATTGCTCAAACACTGCATTGCGCAAACACACCGTGCAAAAAAACAGCGTGCACACACACAGCGTTGCACAAACACAACCTTGCGCAAACACAACCTTGCGCAAACACTGCCTGGCGCAAACACTGCCTGGCGCAAACACTACCTGGCGCAAACACTACCTGGTGCAAACACTGCCTGGCGCAAACACAGCCTTGCGCAAACACAGCCTTCCGCAAACACACCTTTGCGCAAACAAAGCCTTGCGCAAACGCACCTTTGCGCAAACAATGCCCTGCGCAAAGACAACTTTGCCCAAACACAACCTTGGGCAAACACTGCCTGGTGCAAACACTGCCTGGTGCAAACAGTGCCTAGCGCAAACACAGCCTTGCGCAAACATAGCCTTGAGCAAACACAGCCTTGCGCAAACACTGCCTTGCGCAAACACACCATTGCGCAAACAATGCCCTGCGCAAACACACCTTTGCGCAAACACTCCGTGCGCAAACACAACCTTGAGCAAACACACCTTTGCGCAAACACTGCCGTGCGCAAACACCGCCGTGCGCAAACACCGCCCTGCGCAAACACCGCCGTGCGCAAACACCGCCGTGCGCAAATACCGCCGTGCGCAAACACCGCTGTTCACAAACACCGCCGTGCGCAAGCACCGCCGTGCGCAAACACCACCGTGCACAAACACAGCCTTGCGCAAACACCGCCGTGCGCAAACAGCCGTGCGCAAACACAGCCGTGCGCAAACACTGCCTGGCGCAAACACTGCCTGGCGCAAACACTGCCTGGCGCAAACACTGCCTGGCGCAAACACTGCCTGGCGCAAACGCTGCCTGGCGCAAACACTGCCTGGCGCAAACACACCTATGCGCAAACACAACCTTGCGCAAACACAACCTTGCGCAAACACTGCCTGGCGCAAACACTGCCTGGCGCAAACACTGCCTGGCGCAAACACTGCCTGGCGCAAACACTGCCTGGCGCAAACACAGCCTGGCGCAAACACAGCCTGGCGCAAACACTGCCTTGCGCAAACACTGTCTGGCACAAACACTGACTTGCACAAACAATGCCCTGCGCAAACACACCTTTGCGAAAACACTCCGTGCGCAAACACAACCTTGAGCAAACAAACCTTTGCGCAAACAAAGCCCTGCGCAAACACCGCCCTGCGCAAACAACGCCGTGCGCAAACACCTCGGTGCGCAAATACCGCGTGCGCAAACACCGCCGTGCGCAAACACCGCCGTGCGCAAACACCGCCTTGCGCAAACACCGCCGTGCGCAAACATCGCCGTGCGCAAACACCGCCGTGCGCAAACACCGCCGTGCGCAAACAACACCCTGTGCAAACAACGCCATACGCAAACACCTCCGTGCGCAAATACAGCCGTGCGCAAACACCGCCGTGCGCAAACACCGCCGTACGAAAACACCGCCGTGCGCTAACACCGCCGTGCACAAACACAGCCTTGCGCAAACACAGCCTTGCGCAAACAGCCGTGCGCAAACAGCCGTGCGCAAACAGCCGTGCGCAAACACAGCCGTGCGCAAACACTGCCTTGCTCAAACACTGCCTTGCGCAATCACTGCCTTGCGCAATCACTGACTTGCGCAAACACTGCCTTGTGCAAACACTGCCTTGCGTGCGCAAACACTACCTTGCGCAAACACTGCCTTGCGCAAACAATGCCCTGCTCAAACAATGCCCTGCGCAAACAATGCCCTGCCCAAACAATGCCCTGCGCAAACAATGCCCTGCGCAAACACTGCCTTGCGCAAACACTGCCTGCGCAATCACATGCTTGCGAAAACACAGCATTGCGCAAACACTGGCTTCCGCAAACAATGCTTTGCACACACACGTCCTTGAGCAAAAACCTCTTGCTCAAACACTGCGTTGCGCAAACACTGGCTTGCGCAAACACTCCCTTGAGCAAACACTACCTTGCGCAAACACACCGTGAGCAAACATCGCCGTGCGCAAACACCGCCGTGCGCAAACACCGCCGTGCGCAAACACCGCCGTGCGCAAACAACACCCTGCGCAAACAACGCCATACGCAAACAACGCCATACGCAAATACCGCCGTGCGCAAACACCGCCGTGCGCAAACACCGCCGTACGCAAACACCGCCGTGCGCAAACACCGCCGTGCACAAACACAGCCTTGCGCAAACACAGCCTTGCGCAAACAGCCGTGCGCAAACAGCCATGCGCAAACAGCCGTGCGCAAACACAGCTGTGCGCAAACACTGCCTTGCTCAAACACTGCCTTGCGCAATCACTGCCTTGCGCAATCACTGACTTGCGCAAACACTGCCTTGTGCAAACACTGCCTTGCGTGCGCAAACACTACCTTGCGCAAACACTGCCTAGCGCAAACAATGCCCTGCTCAAACAATGCCCTGCGCAAACAATGCCCTGCCCAAACAATGCCCTGCGCAAACAATGCCCTGCGCAAACACTGCCTTGCGCAAACACTGCCTGCGCAATCACATGCTTGCGCAAACACAGCATTGCGCAAACACTGGCTTCCGCAAACAATGCTTTGCACACACACGTCCTTGAGCAAAAACCTCTTGCTCAAACACTGCGTTGCGCAAACACTGGCTTGCGCAAACACTCCCTTGAGCAAACACTACCTTGCGCAAACACACCGTGAGCAAACACAGCCGTGCGCAAACACAGCCTTGCGCAAACAGCCGTGCTCAAACACAGCCGTGCGCAAACACAGCCGTGCGCAAACACAGCCGTGCGCAAACACTGCCTTGCTCAAACACTGCCTTGCGCAAACACTGCCTTGCGCAAACAATGCCCTGCTCAAACAATAATAATAATAATAATCCTTGCATTTGACATAGCGCTTTTCACGTCTGGAGGACGTCCCAAAGCGCTTCACAGAACACAATGTAAAGTGAATTGACTGTATATTTGTGGGTGAACGCGGTAGCCAATTGCGCACAGCAATGTCCCACAAACAGTCGTAGATTGAAAATGACCAATTTTTTTTATTATTGTATTTTTTTTTTTTTTGAGGGATTATGCCCTGCGCAAACAATGCCCTGCGCAAACAATGCCCTGCGGAAACACACCGTGCACAAACACGGCCTTGCGCAGACATTGCCGTGCGCAAACACTGCCTTGCGCAAACACTGCCTGCGCAATCACATCCTTGCCCAAACACAGCATTGCGCAAACACTGGCTTCCGCAAACAATGCTTTGCGCACACACATCCTTGAGCAAAAATCTCTTGCTCAAACATTGCGCTGCGCAAACACTGGCTTGCGCAAACACTCCCTTGAGCAAACACTGCCTTGCGCAAACACAGCCGTGTGCAAACACTGCCTTACGCAAACACTGCCTTGTGGAAACACTGCCTTGCGCAAACAATACCCTGTGCAAACAATGCACTGCGCAAACAATGCCCTGCGGAAACACACCGTGCACAAACACAACTTTGCGCAAAAACTCCTTGCACAAACACGGCCTTGAGCTAACACTGCCTGGCGCAAACACAACCTTGAGAAAAACACAACCTTGCGCAAACACAGCCGTGCGCAAACACAGCCGTGCGCAAACACAGCCGTGCGCAAACACAGCCGTGCGCAAATACTGCCTTGCGCAAACGCTGCCTTGCGCAAACGCTGCCGTGCGCAAACACTGCCTTGCGCAAACACTGCCTTGCGCAAACACACCGTGCAAAAAAACAGCGTGCACAAACACAGCATTGCACAAACACAGCATTGCACAAACAAAGCCTTGCGCAAACACAACATTGCGCAAACACTGCCTGGCGCAAACACTGCCTGGCGCAAACACTGCCTGGGGCAAACACTGCCTGGCACAAACACTGCCTGGCGCAAACACACCTATGCGCAAACACAACCTTGCGCAAACACAACCTTGCGCAAACACAGCCTTGCGCAAACAATGCCCTGCGCAAACACACCTTTGCGCAAACACACCGTGAGCAAACACAACCTTGAGCAAACACACCTTTGCGCAAACACTGCCCTGCGCAAACACCGCCCTGCGCAAACACCGCCCTGCGCAAACACCTCGGTGCGCAAATACCGCCGTGCGCAAAAACCGCCGTGCGCAAACACCGCCATGCGCAAACACCGCCGTGCGCAAACACCGCCATGCGCAAACACCGCCGTGCGCAAACAACGCCGTACGCAAACACCGGCGTGCGCAAACACCGGCGTGCGCAAACACCACCGTGCGCAAACACCGCCGTGCGCAAACAATCCCTTGCGCAAACAATCCCTTGCGCAAACAATCCCTTGCGCAAACACAATCTTGCGCAAACACTCCATTGCTCAAATACTGCCTTGCGCAAACACTGCCTTCCGCAAACACAGCCTTGCGGAAACACAGCCTTGCGCAAACACACCTTTGCGCAAACACAACTTTGCGCAAACACAACCTTGCGCAAACACTGCCTGGCGCAAACACTGCGTGGTGCAAACACTGCCTGGCGCAAACACAGCCTTGCGCAAACACAGCCTGGCACAAACACAGCCTTACGCAAACAGTGCCCTGCGCAAACACACCTTTGAGCAAACACTCCGTGAGCAAACACAACCTTGAGCAAACACACCTTTGCGCAAACACTGCCGTGCGCAAACACCGCCGTGCGCAAACACCGCCGTGCGCAAACAACGCCGTGCGCAAACACCTCCGTGCGCAAATACCGCCATGCGCAAACACCACCGTGCGCAAACACCACCGTGCGCAAACACCACAGTGCGCAAACACAGCCGTGCGCAAACACAGCCGTGCGCAAACACCGCCGTGCGCAAACACTGCCGTGCGCAAACAATCCCTTGCGCAAACAATCCCTTGCGCAAACAATCCCTTGCGCAAACACAGCCGTGCGCAAACACAGCCGTGAGCAAACACAGCCGTGCGCAAATACTGCCTTGCGCAAACGCTGCCTTGCGCAAACGCTGCCGTGCGCAAACACTGCCTTGCGCAAACACTGCCTTGCGCAAACACACCGTGCAAAAAAACAGCGTGCACAAACACAGCATTGCACAAACACAGCATTGCACAAACAAAGCCTTGCGCAAACACAACATTGCGCAAACACTGCCTGGCGCAAACACTGCCTGGCGCAAACACTGCCTGGGGCAAACACTGCCTGGCACAAACATTGCCTGGCGCAAACACACCTATGCGCAAACACAACCTTGCGCAAACACAACCTTGCGCAAACACAGCCTTGCGCAAACAATGCCCTGCGCAAACACACCTTTGCGCAAACACACCGTGAGCAAACACAACCTTTGCGCAAACACTGCCCTGCGCAAACACTGCCCTGCGCAAACACCGCCCTGCGCAAACACCGCACTGCGCAAACACCTCGGTGCGCAAATACCGCCGTGCGCAAACTCCGCCGTGCGCAAACACCGCCATGCGCAAACACCGCCGTGCGCAAACACCGCCATGCGCAAACACCGCCGTGCGCAAACAACGCCGTACGCAAACACCGGCGTGCGCAAACACCGGCGTGCGCAAACACCACCGTGCGCAAACACCGCCGTGCGCAAACAATCCCTTGCGCAAACAATCCCTTGCGCAAACAATCCCTTGCGCACACACAATCTTGCGCAAAAACTCCATTGCTCAAATACTGCCTTGCGCAAACACTGCCTTCCGCAAACACAGCCTTGCGGAAACACAGCCTTGCGCAAACACACCTTTGCGCAAACACAACTTTGCGCAAACACAACCTTGCGCAAACACTGCCTGGCGCAAACACTGCGTGGTGCAAACACTGCCTGGCGCAAACACAGCCTTGCGCAAACACGGCCTGGCACAAACACAGCCTTACGCAAACAGTGCCCTGCGCAAACACACCTTTGAGCAAACACTCCGTGAGCAAACACAACCTTGAGCAAACACACCTTTGCGCAAACACCGCCGTGCGCAAACAACGCCGTGCGCAAACACCGCCGTGCGCAAACACCTCCGTGCGCAAATACCGCCATGCGCAAACACCACCGTGCGCAAACACCGCCGTGCGCAAACACCACAGTGCGCAAACACAGCCGTGCGCAAACACAGCCGTGCGCAAACACCGCCGTGCGCAAACACCGCCGTGCGCAAACACTGCCGTGCGCAAACAATCCCTTGCGCAAACAATCCCTTGCGCAAACAATCCCTTGCGCAAACACAATCTTGCGCAAACACAACCTTGCGCAAACACTCCATTGCTCAAACACTGCCTTGCGCAAACACTGCCTTCCGCAAACACTCCATTGCTCAAACACTGCCTTGCGCAAACACACTGTGCAAAAAAACAGCGTGCACAAACACAGCGTTGCACAAACAAAGCGCTTGCGCAAAACACACCTTTGCGCAAACAATGCCCTTGCGCAAAGACAACTGTGCGCAAACACAACTTGCGCAAACACTGCCTGGTGCAAACACTGCCTGGCGCAAACACAGCCTTGCGCAAACACAGCCTTGCGCAAACACACCTATGCGCAAACACAACCTTGCGCAAACACAATCTTGCGCAAACACTGCCTGGAGCAAACACTGCCTGGCGCAAACACTGCCTGGTGCAAACACTGCCTGGTACAATCACATCCTTGCGCAAACACAGCATTGCGCAAACACTGGCATCCGCAAACAATGCTTTGCACACACACATCCTTGAGCAAAAATCTCTTGCTGAAACACTGCCTTGTGCAAACACTGGCTTGCGCAAACACTCCCTTGAGCAAACACTGCCTAGCGCAAACACTGCCTTGCGCAAACACACCGTGCGCAAACACTGCCGTGCGCAAACACTGCCATGCGCAAACACTGTCGTGCGCAAACAATCACTTGCGCAAACAATCCCTGGCGTAAACAATCCCTTGCGCAAACACAATCTTGCGCAGACACAACTTTGCGCAAACACTCCATTGCTCAAACACTGCCTTGCGCAAACACAGCCTTGCGCAAACACACCTATGCGCAAACACAACCTTGCGCAAACACAATCTTGCGCAAACACTGCCTGGAGCAAACACTGCCTGGCGCAAACACTGCCTGGTGCAAACACTGCCTGGCGCAATCACATCCTTGCACAAACACAGCATTGCGCAAACACTGGCTTCCGCAAACAATGCTTTGCACACACACATCCTTGAGCAAAAATCTCTTGCTCAAACACTGCCTTGCGCAAACACTGGCTTGCGCAAACACTCCCTTGAGCAAACACAGCCGTGCGCAAACACAGCCGTGCGCAAACACCGCCGTGCGCAAACACCGCCGTGCGCAAACACTGCCGTGCGCAAACAATCCCTTGCGCAAACAATCCCTTGCGCAAACAATCCCTTGCGCAAACACAATCTTGCGCAAACACAACCTTGCGCAAACACTCCATTGCTCAAACACTGCCTTGCGCAAACACTGCCTTCCGCAAACACTCCATTGCTCAAACACTGCCTTGCGCAAACACACTGTGCAAAAAAACAGCGTGCACAAACACAGCGTTGCACAAACAAAGCCTTGCGCAAACACACCTTTGCGCAAACAATGCCCTGCGCAAAGACAACTGTGCGCAAACACAACCTTGCGCAAACACTGCCTGGCGCAAACACTGCCTGGCCCAAACACTGCCTGGCGCAAACACTGCCTGGCCCAAACACTGCCTGGCGCAAACACTGCCTGGCGCAAACACAGCCTTGCGCAAACACAGCCTTGCGCAAATACACCTATGCGCAAACACAACCTTGCGCAAACACAATCTTGCGCAAACACTGCCTGGAGCAAACACTGCCTGGCGCAAACACTGCCTGGTGCAAACACTGCCTGGTACAATCACATCCTTGCGCAAACACAGCATTGCGCAAACACTGGCATCCGCAAACAATGCTTTGCACACACACATCCTTGAGCAAAAATCTCTTGCTGAAACACTGCCTTGCGCAAACACTGGCTTGCGCAAACACTCCCTTGAGCAAACACTGCCTAGCGCAAACACTGCCTTGCGCAAACACACCGTGCGCAAACACTGCCGTGCGCAAACACTGCCATGCGCAAACACTGTCGTGCGCAAACAATCACTTGCGCAAACAATCCCTGGCGTAAACAATCCCTTGCGCAAACAACAATCTGCGCAGACAC
>NW_024705657.1:5476-29095 GCF_018977255.1 Callorhinchus milii | reverse complement strand
CAAAATCCAAAACTCACGCTAAACATCCTTGCGGCCGATAGCGTACTTTTGACTCGATAACACCGCTACTGTTACTACGCTCACATGGAGCAGAGACGCTCTCCACAGCCCCACGCACACGGGGGCAAGGAACATTCAATTGCTCTGTCTGTGGGAAGGCATTTTCATGGTCATCAAGTCTTAAGAGACACCAGAGAACACCACGGGTGAGAAGCCATTCCTGTGCTCTGTGTGTGGGAAAACATTTGCACCTCATCACATCTTCAGAGTCATCAGAGAACACACACGGGCGAGAAGCCATTCCTGTGCCCTGTGTGTGGGAAGACATTTGCACAGGTATCAAATTTCAAACTCACCAGAGAACACACACGGGCGAGAAGCCATTCCGTGCCTGTGTGTGGGAAGACATTTGCAACTCATCACATTTCAGAGTCATCAGAGAACACACACGGGCGAGAAGCCATTCCTGTGCCTGTGTGTGGGAAGACATTTGCACACTCATCACATCTTCAGCGTCACCAGAGAACACACACGGGCGAGAAGCCATTCTTGTTGCCCTGTGTGTGGGGAGGCATTTGCACACTCATCAACATGAACAGGCATCAGAAGGTCCACAATGAATGGAAACTGAAATCAAAAGCTGAAATTCAGGTGCTGCAATGAGTCCTGAAGAAGTTTCCACCTTCGATCCATGCAGTTGGATCCCGAGAGATGGCTGGATGTAATGGAGTGGCTCGACAGTCAACCAGAGAGCTCGGGGTGACTGAAAAAATTACATCATGTGGTTATATCTATTAAGCCGTATCGATAACTTTTGTGTGTAATTTTGACCATTTTAGTTTTACAGTTTTTGTGAGAGTTTATTGGCGTGCACAGTGGTGGTTTGTAATGTTATCGGATTACTTGCAGAAGTGGTGTGATGAACACTGGTTGTGAGACTGTTCAATTGTAGTCGTTAAGTGTTCCTGTTGAGCTGAAGTTGGAATGCGTCTGTAGGTACATCTTTACTCAACATTTTAACGTTTCAGTTTTCAAGTATAAAAACATCGACTTTAGATAGCCGATTTCAGGATGTACATTGATGACGCGTTCGTTGATATATGGCCTTGACTTCAACATAGACGCACAGTTAACAAATTTGGTGAACTAATAAGGAAATGCTTTGGTATTCCTGGAACGGAAATGGTTTGCATCCTACTGGAAATGTGTGAACATAGGACATAATACATATTTCCTTCGAGTTTTGACATAAAAATGATTGCAGATTAATAAAAAGTATTTTTAACAAATGTTTGTCCGGTCTTTATTTTATAATGTTCCTAGCAAAAATATGAGAGAATTTCAGGTGGAGGATCTCCGTCACACAAGTGTGCCTTAACCGGCAGCATCTTGGCTGTCTACCCGTTAACACGTGTTCCTTGAGGGGAAAGGTCCCCGTAGTTAATCTTCATCAACGTACCAGTCCCAAATCCCGAAGTATGTCGGGGATAAACTGTACTCTATAAAATGTAAACTGTTATACTATACACGACTAGCAGTCGCCGCCCGCTTCGCGGGCGGTGTGTATATACTTGGTTGGTGGGGAGTTGAAAGTGGCTGGACACAATAGACATGTTTTGGGGATTGTTTTATGTTTATTTTTGTGAGGTTATATGAATTTTTATGAGACGCTCAATCGACAATATTAAAGAATGCAACTTATTCAAATATAGAATGCAACTTATTGAAATATCTGGCGATACACGATATTCTTCGTGTACACTCCGTCTTCCTCCTCGTCGTCAGGTCCCTCAATAAGCGCCTTGATGTTGGATCTTGCCGTGACTCGCGATAGTGCCACGTACAGTTGGCCGTGCGAGAAACATGGCGTTGGTAGATATAATCCCAGGTTGTGAACAGTTTGCCCTTGCGCCTTGTTGATGGTCATCGCGAAGGCTGGGACAATGGGGAACTGTTTGCGCCGAAGTCGAAATGGGAAGTCCTTCGTGTCGTCGTCGCTGATGAAGATGATCCGAGGGATCAACACCTCCTTACCGTTATGGGTTCCTGTCATGATAGTCGCGCGAATGGCGTGTGGCTTCATTTCCACGATGCGAAGCCGTGTTCCGTTGCACAGGCCAGCGTCCGGGTTCAAGTTGCGCATCATCATCACTGGGATGCCTTTCTTGAGGATCAACTTGTGTGGCGGAACCCCGTTGATGTTCACCGAGTTAAGGAGCTCTGTCTCAAAGAATGCTGACCCTGCTCTCTCGTCGTCCTCAACCAAATCTGTAGACAGGTACACTTGTGGAGCTTCTCTGAGGCGATCCGCGACAGCCTCATTCACTCGCTGCACAGCGGCGTTGGTCGGCGTCAGAATAGTGCGGCGAGCGAAGTAGTCGTTCGTTGCCACCGTAGGGTAATTCAATTCATCTGCACTGTACATGGCATCGACAATCCTCTTCAACCCGAGTGGAACGGGCAGATGACTGCCGTCCTCATCTCCGTCGATGTCTGGGTCGTATTGAGGATTGTCGATCACCATGGCACGCGGAATCTTGATGCAATCCGGACCGAGGTCTGGATCAACTTCATGCCTACCCTCTCCGACTTCCAAAAGAAAATCTGAAAAGGCAGCAAGTTCTGCGGCTGATTCTTGGTTCTCTGCACACTGGACTCTCATCTTCACAGTCAGATGAACTTGCTTGAAGTGGGACCACAGGTCGGACGACTTGAAACACGCATCCACAGTATCAGCTGGTGTTCCTTTCTTGACAACTGGAAGAATCTGTCGAAAGTCACCGGACAGGACAACCACTTTGCCTCCAAACGGTTCATGCAGATTGTCCAAAATATCGCGAAGCGTGCGATCCACCGCTTCAAACGCAAACCGGTGCGTCATTGGGGCTTCATCCCAAACGATAAGACTTGCCTCCTTGATAAATGCTTTGAGCTTGGACTGTTTTCGAATGAAGCATGTGGATATGTTCGTCGGTTTCAACGGGATCTTGAACGTGGAATGTGCGGTACGGCCGCCTGGAAGCAGCAGCGAGGCAATGCCGCTGGAAGCAACAGTAATCGCAATCTTGCCTTGAAGACGTATCTTCGCCAGCACATGGTTGAGCAGCGTGGACTTCCCCGTGCCGCCCGGACCATCGATGAAGAACAGCTTTTGATCGGGTTGACTGTCTTCGACTGAGCCAACAATTTCGTCGTAGATTTCTGTCTGGTTCGTGTTGAGTCTGTCAGCATCTTCTACGATGTCTTGTAGCTCGTTTCTATCATATCCTTCCACTTCGCGGCGGATATGGTTCTTCGCAAGCAGCGAGTCCAAGACCAAGTGTGGGTACTCGGAAAGCTGCGGGAGGTCGTCAAAGTCCGACAGAGCCATCCCACCTGCCGTGAGGAACTCGTGGAGGCTGTGAAGGGTCTTGAACTTTACCATTTGTTCTTTGTTGGTCAGCTCGCGGTACTGGTACTCGTAATCGCGAGCCAATTCGTCGTAGAATTTATCCCAGAGATCCTTCGTATCTGCTGGCATGGAATACAGCAGAATCGTAGCGAAGAGTTGACGAAGCTGGTACGGCATCTGAAAGAGCGAGGCTTCTTCCAGACACGCAACCCATTCGCGATCGCTCTCAAGGTAGCCTGCTCGCATTTGATCAACTCTGATATTGTATACTCTCACATGTTAAGCTCTAACATAGTGAAACATAATAGTATAACCTATGAACTACAACCTATCCATTGTAACGTTGTAAAAGAATATTACCCATTGGGTTTCACTCCCTCGTCGAGAAGGCCGCTCTCTTCCTTTTCTAAAGTAACATGCTAATTTCTCTGCATTCACTTTAAATCGAGGACGAAACTTTTCCATTTATTCAAAATAAGCGCACAATTACACACTGAGATGCACTTACATATTCATGCATGAAGCACAATGGGCACATTACTCTTCGGTATGTTAATAGACATGCGGATTGTGCCTTCCAAAATTAACAATCGAATGCAAATATCCTGAAAGACAAAGGATTGGATCCTAGGGGGGAGTTATAAGGCGGCTCAGAAGCAGAGCTCAATGCCATTTCGAGAGGAAACTTGATGAGGTTGGACGCTCGACTCGTCGCTCTGCTGATCGCCCTTCAACCGCGAGACAACGCAGCCTGGCGAGCACAATCGCATTCAAGTTTTAGAATAACAATATGGCCGTATTAGCCTTTTTACTGTGCTTGAATGTATGTTATGTGCAAATGCAAATCGTTAGTCGTAATGCGAGGGAGGGGTTAAGAGGTGCACATTTAATCCAGTGTTACGATTTATTTTAGCATCATATTTAAGGACACTGTTGTTGATAAGAATTCGTCTGGACATGGCACGTGCCTTGTTCTACTCGATCAACCAAAATTAGTACAATGTCGGTCATACAGGAGTGTGATTTCATTCATGAGTAGTATTCACAGAGCCCCGATAACACTAACCTGCCTAAACAAAGTAATCTTGAGTGACGTAATTCTCAGCTCAGACATGATCATCGCAATCATTTCCAAAGACGTGTGGGGTCCTGCGAGAGCAGGTCCCGACAACAAACAGCTGGACAGCAGAATCGGAAGTAGCTGCGTCGCCTCGAAATCTGCTGCTGTTGTGGTTTCTGCTGTAGTTGCTTCTGTTGCTGTTATATACGCAGGGAGGTGGTGTTCAGTGATGGGATGACGCCTTTGATCAAATACTCTGATCAAACGCACCCGATTGACGCTCTTGATCGTCGCATTTGATCAAAATACGATTGCCTGTTATAGTTGGATTATAATCGCATAAGAAGCATTAGAATCGCACTGTGCTCATATTAGAATCAAACTGTGGTCGTACGTATGTTAATTTAATATTCGAACCGGGGGTAGGATATGCAGGATTAGAATCGAATTACAATCATTTGAATCCCACGAGTCGAATTAGAATCACACTGTCCACTGTTGGCTGAATGTGTCGTATCAATGGAATCGAATAGATATACATATAGAGTATAATCACAATCACACATTATTACATTTATACAATACACATGATTTAAAAAACGTATTTAAACATTTCTATTGCTGTGATAAACGCAGGGAGGTGGTGTTCCGTGATGGGATGACGCCTTTGATTAAAGCCTCTGATCAAACTCACCCGATTGACGCCCTTGGTCGTCGCATTTGATCAACTCTGATATTGTATACTCTCACATGTTAAGCTCTAACATAGTGAAACATAATAGTATAACCTATGAACTACAACCTATCCATTGTAACGCTGTAAAATAATATTACCTATTGGGTTTCACTCCCTCGTCGAGAAGGCCGCTCTCTTCCTTTTCTAAAGTTACATGCTAATTTCTCTGCATTCACTTTAAATCGAGGACAAAGTTTTTCCATTTATTCAAAATAAGCGCACAATTACACACTGAGATGCACTTACATATTCATGCATGAAGCACAATGGGCACATTACTCTTCGGTATGTTAATAGACATGCGGATTGTACCTTCCAAAATTAACAATCGAATGCAAATATCCTGAAAGACAAAGGATTGGATCCTAGGGGGGGAGTTATAAGGCGGCTCAGAAGCAGAGCTCAATGCCATTTCGAGAGGGAACTTGATGAGGTTGGACGCTCGACTCGTCGCTCTGCTGATCGCCCTTCAACCGCGAGACAACGCAGCCTGGCGAGCACAATTGCTGAGTCGACAGTTAGGCGACTTTGCGTCGGGAGAGTTCGTGGCGACATCTTCAGACGGGTTACAGACATCGATATACCGTGAATCTCCAAGTAAGTGTCTATTTTCGCGGAAAAACTCTTAAACGTGTTCGTCGTCAAATTAGCGGGATTTTTTTGCGTCTCTGTTAGACGCGAGTGTCGTTCTTGTTTTAGCAGTTAACAAAATCCAAAACTCAACGCTAAACATCCTTGCGGCCGATAGCATACTTTTGACTCGATAACACCGCTGCTGTTACTACGCTCACATGGAGCAGAGACGCTCTCCACAGCCCCACGCACACGGGGGCAAGGAACAATTCAATTGCTCTGTCTGTGGGAAGGCATTTTCATGGTCATCAAGTCTTAAGAGACACCAGAGAACACACACGGGTGAGAAGCCATTCCTGTGCTCTGTGTGTGGGAAAACATTTGCACACTCATCACATCTTCAGAGTCATCAGAGAACACACACGGGCGAGAAGCCATTCCTGTGCCCTGTGTGTGGGAAGACATTTGCACAGGTATCAAATCTTCAAACTCACCAGAGAACACACACGGGCGAGAAGCCATTCCTGTGCCCTGTGTGTGGGAAGACATTTGCAAACTCATCACATCTTCAGAGTCATCAGAGAACACACACGGGCGAGAAGCCATTCCTGTGCCCTGTGTGTGGGAAGACATTTGCACACTCATCACATCTTCAGCGTCACCAGAGAACACACACGGGCGAGAAGCCATTCTTGTGCCCTGTGTGTGGGGAGGCATTTGCACACTCATCAAACATGAACAGGCATCAGAAGGTCCACAATGAATGGAAACTGAAATCAAAAGCTGAAATTCAAGGTGCTGCAATGAGTCCTGAAGAAGTTTCCACCTTCGATCCCATGCAGTTGGATCCCGAGAGATGGCTGGATGTAATGGAGTGGCTCGACAGTCAACCAGAGAGCTCGGGGTGACTGAAAAAAATTACGTCATGTGGTTATATCTATTAAGCCGTATCGATAACTTTTGTGTGTAATTTTGACCATTTTAGTTTTACAGTTTTTGTGAGAGTTTATTGGCGTGCACAGTGGTGGTTTGTAATGTTATCGGATTACTTGCCGAAGTGGTGTGATGAGCACTGGTTGTGAGACTGTTCAATTGTAGTCGTTAAGTGTTCCTGTTGAGCTGAAGTTGGAATGCGTCTGTAGGTACATCTTTACTCAACATTTTAAACGTTTCAGTTTTCAAGTATAAAAACATCGACTTTAGATAGCCGATTTCAGGATGTACATTGATGACGCGTTCGTTGGATATATGGCCTTGACTTCAACATAGACGCACAGTTAACAAATTTGGTGAACTAATAAGGAAATGCTTTGGTATTCCTGGAACGGAAATGGTTTGCATCCTACTGGAAATGTGTGAACATAGGACATAATACATATTTCCTTCGAGTTTTGACATAAAAATGATTGCAGATTAATAAAAAGTATTTTTAACAAATGTTTGTCCGGTCTTTATTTTATAATGTTCCTAGCAAAAATATGAGAGAATTTCAGGTGGAGGATCTCCGTCACACAAGTGTGCCCTTAACCGGCAGCATCTTGGCTGTCTACCCGATTAACACGTGTTCCTTGAGGGGAAAGGTCCCCGTAGTTAATCCTTCATCAACGTACCAGTCCCAATCCGAAGTATGTCGGGGATAAACTGTACTCTATAAAATGTAAACTGTTATACTATACACGACTAGCAGTCGCCGCCCGCTTCGCGGGCGGTGTGTATATACTTGGTTGGTGGGGAGTTGAAAGTGGCTGAACACAATAGACATGTTTTGGGGATTGTTTATGTTTATTTTTGTGAGGTTATATGAATTTTTATGAGACGCTCAATCGACAATATTAAAGAATGCAACTTATTCAAATATAGAATGCAACTTATTGAAATATCTGGCGATACACGATATTCTTCGTGTACACTCCGTCTTCCTCCTCGTCATCAGGTCCTTCAATAAGCGCCTTGATGTTGGATCTTGCCGTGACTCGCCATAATGCCACGTACAGTTGGCCGTGCGAGAAACATGGCGTTGGTAGATATAATCCCAGGTTGTGAACAGTTTGCCCTTGCGCCTTGTTGATGGTCATCGCGAAGGCTGGGACAATGGGGAACTGTTTGCGCCGAAGTCGAAATGGGAAGTCATTCGTGTCGTCGTCGATGATGAAGAAGATCCGAGGGATCAACACCTCCTTACCGTTATGGGTTCCTGTCAGGATAGTCGCGCGAATGGCGTGTGGCTTCATTTCCACGATGCGAAGCCGTGTTCCGTTGCACAGGCCAGCGTCCAGGTTCAAGTTGCGCATCATCATCACTGGGATGCCTTTCTTAAGATCAACTTGTGTGGCGGAACCCCGTTGATGTTCACCGAGTTAAGGAGCTCTGTCTCAAAGAATGCTGACCCTGCTCTCTCGTCGTCCTCAACCAAATCTGTAGACAGGTACACTTGTGGAGCTTCTCTGAGGCGATCCGCGACAGCCTCATTCACTCGCTGCACAGCGGCGTTGGTCGGCGTCAGAATAGTGCGGCGAGCGAAGTAGTCGTTCGTTGCCACCGTAGGGTAATTCAATTCATCTGCACTGTACATGGCATCGAAAATCCTCTTCAACCCGAGTGGAACGGGCTGATGACTGCCGTCCTCATCTCCGTCGATGTCTGGGTCGTATTGAGGATTGTCGATCACCATGGCACGCGGAATCTTGATGCAATCCGGACCGAGGTCTGGATCAACTTCATGCCTACCCTCTCCGACTTCCAAAAGAAAATCTGAAAAGGCAGCAAGTTCTGCGGCTGATTCTTGGTTCTCTGCACACTGGACTCTCATCTTCACAGTCAGATGAACTTGCTTGATGTGGGACCACAGGTCGGACGACTTGAAACACGCATCCACAGTATCAGCTGGTGTTCCTTTCTTGACAACTGGAAGAATCTGTCGAAAGTCACCGGACAGGACAACCACTTTGCCTCCAAACGGTTCATGCAGATTGTCCAAAATATCGCGAAGCGTGCGATCCACCGCTTCAAACGCAAACCGGTGCGTCATTGGGGCTTCATCCCAAACGATAAGACTTGCCTCCTTGATAAATGCTTTGAGCTTGGACTGTTTTCGAATGAAGCATGTGGATATGTTCGTCGGTTTCAACGGGATCTTGAACGTGGAATGTGCGGTACGGCCGCCTGGAAGCAGCAGCGAGGCAATGCCGCTGGAAGCAACAGTAATCGCAATCTTGCCTTGAAGACGTATCTTCGCCAGCACATGGTTGAGCAGCGTGGACTTCCCCGTGCCGCCCGGACCATCGATGAAGAACAGCTTTTGATCGGGTTGACTGTCTTCGACTGAGCCAACAATTTCGTCGTAGATTTCTGTCTGGTTCGTGTTGAGTCTGTCAGCATCTTCTACGATGTCTTGTAGCTCGTTTCTATCATATCCTTCCACTTCGCGGCGGATATGGTTCTTCGCAAGCAGCGAGTCCAAGACCAAGTGTGGGTACTCGGAAAGCTGCGGGAGGTCGTCAAAGTCCGACAGAGCCATCCCACCTGCCGTGAGGAACTCGTGGAGGCTGTGAAGGGTCTTGAACTTTACCATTTGTTCTTTGTTGGTCAGCTCGCGGTACTGGTACTCGTAATCGCGAGCCAATTCGTCGTAGAATTTATCCCAGAGATCCTTCGTGTCTGCTGGCATGGAATACAGCAGAATCGTAGCGAAGAGTTGACGAAGCTGGTACGGCATCTGAAAGAGCGAGGCTTCTTCCAGACACGCAACCCATTCGCGATCGCTCTCAAGGTAGCCTGCTCGCATTTGATCAACTCTGATATTGTATACTCTCACATGTTAAGCTCTATCATAGTGAAACATAATAGTATAACCTATGAACTACAACCTATCCATTGTAACGTTGTAAAAGAATATTACCCATTGGGTTTCACTCCCTCGTCGAGAAGGCCGCTCTCTTCCTTTTATAAAGTAACATGCTAATTTCTCTGCATTCACTTTAAATCGAGGACGAAACTTTTCCATTTATTCAAAATAAGCGCACAATTACACACTGAGATGCACTTACATATTCATGCATGAAGCACAATGGGCACATTACTCTTCGGTATGTTAATAGACATGCGGATTGTGCCTTCCAAAATTAACAATCGAATGCAAATATCCTGAAAGACAAAGGATTGGATCCTAGGGGGGGAGTTATAAGGCGGCTCAGAAGCAGAGCTCAATGCCATTTCGAGAGGAAACTTGATGAGGTTGGACGCTCGACTCGTCGCTCTGCTGATCGCCCTTCAACCGCGAGACAACGCAGCCTGGCGAGCACAATCGCATTCAAGTTTAGAATAACAATATGGCCGTATTAGCCTTTTTACTGTGCTTGAATGTATGTTATGTGCAAATGCAAATCGTTAGTCGTAAATGCGAGGGAGGGGTTAAGAGGTGCACATTTAATCCAGTGTTACGATTTATTTTAGCATCATATTTAAGGACACTGTTGTTGATAAGAATTCGTCTGGACATGGCACGTGCCTTGTTCTACTCGATCAACCAAAATTAGTACAATGTCGGTCATACAGGAGTGTGATTTCATTCATGAGTAGTATTCACAGAGCCCCGATAACACTAACCTGCCTAAACAAAGTAATCTTGAGTGACGTAATTCTCAGCTCAGACATGATCATCGCAATCATTTCCAAAGACGTGTGGGGTCCTGCGAGAGCAGGTCCGACAACAAACAGCTGGACAGCAGAATCGGAAGTAGCTGCGTCGCCCTCGAAATCTGCTGCTGTTGTGGTTTCTGCTGTAGTTGCTTCTGTTGCTGTTATATACGCAGGGAGGTGGTGTTCAGTGATGGGATGACGCCTTTGATCAAATACTCTGATCAAACGCACCCGATTGACGCTCTTGATCGTCGCATTTGATCAAAATACGATTGCCTGTTATAGTTGGATTATAATCGCATAAGAAGCATTAGAATCGCACTGTGCTCATATTAGAATCAAACTGTGGTCGTACGTATGTTAATTTAATATTCGAACCGGGGGTAGGATATGCAGGATTAGAATCGAATTACAATCATTTGAATCCACGAGTCGAATTAGAATCACACTGTCCACTGTTGGCTGAATGTGTCGTATCAATGGAATCGAATAGATATACATACTAGAGTATAATCACAATCACACATTATTACATTTATACAATACACATGATTTAAAAAACGTATTTAAACATTTCTATTGCTGTGATAAACGCAGGGAGGTGGTGTTCCGTGATGGGATGACGCCTTTGATTAAAGCCTCTGATCAAACTCACCCGATTGACGCCCTTGGTCGTCGCATTTGATCAACTCTGATATTGTATACTCTCACATGTTAAGCTCTAACATAGTGAAACATAATAGTATAACCTATGAACTACAACCTATCCATTGTAACGCTGTAAAATAATATTACCTATTGGGTTTCACTCCCTCGTCGAGAAGGCCGCTCTCTTCCTTTTCTAAAGTTACATGCTAATTTCTCTGCATTCACTTTAAATCGAGGACAAAGTTTTTCTATTTATTCAAAATAAGCGCACAATTACACACTGAGATGCACTTACATATTCATGCATGAAGCACAATGGGCACATTACTCTTCGGTATGTTAATAGACATGCGGATTGTACCTTCCAAAATTAACAATCGAATGCAAATATCCTGAAAGACAAAGGATTGGATCCTAGGGGGGGAGTTATAAGGCGGCTCAGAAGCAGAGCTCAATGCCATTTCGAGAGGGAACTTGATGAGGTTGGACGCTCGACTCGTCGCTCTGCTGATCGCCCTTCAACCGCGAGACAACGCAGCCTGGCGAGCACAATTGCTGTGTCGACAGTTAGGCGACTTTGCATCGGGAGAGTTCGTGGCGACATCTTCAGACGGGTTCCAGACATCGATATACCGTGAATTCCAAGTAAGTGTCTATTTTCGCGGATAAACTCTTAAACGTGTTCGTCGTCAAATTAGCGGGATTTTTTTGCGTCTCGGTTAGACGCGAGTGTCGTTCTTGTTTTAGCAGTTAACAAATCCAAAACTCAACGCTAAACATCCTTGCGGCCGATAGCAAACTTTTGACTCGATAACACCGCTGCTGTTACTACGCTCACATGGAGCAGAGACGCTCTCCACAGCCCCACGCACACGGAGACAAGAAGCCATTCAATTGCTCTGTGTGTGGTAAGTCCTTTTCACGGCAATCACATCTTCAGAGACACCAGAGAACACACACGGGTGAGAAGCCATTCCTGTGCCTGTGTGTGGGAAGGCATTTGCACAATCGTCAACTCTTCAAACTCATCAGAGAACGCACACGGGCGAGAAGCCATTCCTGTGCCCTGTGTGTGGGAAGACATTTGCAAAGTCATCACATCTTCAGAGTCATCAGAGAACACACACGGGCGAGAAGCCATTCCTGTGCCCTGTGTGTGGAAGGCATTTGCACACTCGTCAACTCTTCAAGACCATCAGAGAACACACACGGGCGAGAAGCCATTCCTGTGCTCTGTGTGTGGGGAGGCATTTACACACTCATCAAACATGAACAGGCATCAGAAGGTCCACAATGATAGGAAACTGAAATCAAAAGCTGAAATTCAAGGTGCTGCAATGAGTCCTGAAGAAGTTTCCACCTTCGATCCCATGCAGTTGGATCCCGAGAGATGGCTGGATGTAATGGAGTGGCTCGAGAGTCAACCAGAGAGCTCGGGGTGACTGAAAAAATATTACGTCATGTGGTTATACCTATTAAGCCGTATCGAGTACTTTTGTGTGTAATTTTGACCATTTTAGTTTTACAGTTTTTGAGAGAGTTTAATGACGTGCACAGTGGTGGTTTGTAATGTTATCGGATTACTTGCCGAAGTGGTGTGATGAGCACTGGTTGTGAGAGGGTTCAATTGTAGTCGTTAAGTGTTCCTGTTGAGCTAAAGTTGGAATGCGTCTGTAGGTACATCTTTACTCAACATTTTAAAGTTTTTTTCAAGTGTATAGCTTTTTTTGTTGGTATTAATCGACTTTAGATAGCCGATTTCAGGATGTACATTGATGACGCGTTCGTTGGATATATGGCCTTGACTTCAACATAGACGCACAGTGAACAAATGTGGTGAACTAATAAGGAAATCATGGGAATGATACTTTAACGCTTTGGTATTCCTGGAACGGAAATGGTTTGCATTGTACTGGAAATGTGTGAACATAGGACATAATAAATATTCCCTTCGAGTTTTGACGTAAAAATGATTGCAGATGAATAAAAACGTATTTTTAACAAATGTTTGTCCGTTCTTTATTTTATAATGTTCCTAGCAAAAACATGTTAAGTAATTTCAGGTGGAGGATCTCCGTCACACAAGTGTGCCCTTAACCGGCAGCATCTTGGCTGTCTACCCGATTAACACGTGTTCCTTGAGGGGAAAGGTCCCCGTAGTTAATCGTTCATCAACGTACCAGTCCTAATCCCGAAGTATGTCGGGGATAAACTGTACTCTATAACATGTAAACTGTAATACTATAAACGATAACACTAAACATTAAACGATTATAAACTAGTGTTTTAATTTAGAACCATATAAACGGAGGTAAGGTATTAGAATCTCATTATAAGCAGTAGAATCACAGTGTGGTCTTATTAGAATAGCACTTTGCTCATATGTATGTATAGTGTACGTGCAAGGATCGGATTAAAATATTACAATTACACTACGGTCGTTATAGAATCACGATTTTCACTGCTGGATGAATGTTCCATCTCAATGGTATAAGAAGAGCAATAGACAGTTTTCTATTAATACATAAACGCACAAACACATTATAAGCTCATGAGCTTATGAATCATTACAATTATTATAACAATCACAAATTGTAACAAAGCGAAATTCCCACTAAGCAAAACATCACGCTCACGTGGCGATTCTTTAACAAACTGCAACACTAAAGTGACAGAACTCAACAAGAAATGCGCACGACAAAGCAACAACAATGGACAAATCCTAAAAACAGACAACACGCACGTTAGTAGCTGTTAGAAGAAGACAACACATAGCACCTTCAACTTTACACATTGTACAGCCCCAAAGATCCAACTCGAATATTAGGCGGTATATGACACCATTTGAACTTCCTACTTTCGTTCTCGATTAATGAAGATATTCTTGGCAAATACTATCGCTTTCGCTTGTGATGTACCTCCTAATTATGGCCTCAGGTTCAAAAAAAAAAAAATGCGAATTCCTCCATTATTCCAAGCTGCACAATTGAGGGTTGTGGACCGCTTTTAATGCTTCAATTTAATCACAGTAAATGCTTCAGACCACATCAGGACACTCAACCTAGAGCATATTTGAAGCAACGTGATGAGATGGCTAGAACTTCAAGTTTATTCTAGTGTTAACGATATTTTAGCAATATAGGTAAGTACACTATATGTACTAAGAATTCGTCAACATAGCAGGTGTCTTGTTCTCCGTAATCAACCAAAATTACGACAAATCTTGTCATAAATGAGTGTGAGCTAATTATTCGGTAGTATTCGCTAATCACCGTCACACAAGTCTGCCCTTAACGAGCAGCATCTTGGCTGTCTCCCCATAAACATGTTCCCAGAGGGGAATGGCCCCGTTATAAATCGTTTTGCAGCATTCTGGTCCCTAATCCCGAAGTATACTGGAGATCACCTGCACTCTATAACATGTCAAGTGTAACATTATAAACGAAAGCACTAAACATTAAACTACTATAAACTGGTTTAATAATTTATTACACCATAAAAGGAGGTACTTTATTTAAATCTCATTAGAAGTATTGAATAGCACTCTGCTCATAAATATGTATAATATATGTTCAATCGAACATATATTGAGTAAGTAAAAAATATATTTTGTTAAACCCGCCACATGAAAATAGTAAGGATTGTCACTTAAACAGAACATGACAATTTGTTACTAAAGCATGTCTATTCCGGTCACTATTCTTCAATAGGGATTACCGTTGGCAGGCTATTTTAGTACACAAATCGACAAGAAGTACAAGGTCAATGGGTTCACTTAATTTGCATGTATAATGTACGTTGATTACCGTATAAATAACCCAAACGGCAATGGGTACCCATAGCCATATATATGTATCCATTAACACCCCGCCCTCCCCACTTCGCGCAAGAAGAGCACACACGTATTGTCATCACATCTACCTCTCTATTTACGGAACGAAACAGGAGCACTTCTCCACAAAACTGGCCGTAGCCTAATGAAGATTGTTGTAATTACTGACGAAACGTCGTACTCAGATTGTAAATGTTGTGGCTTGGCTCTCCAACACACCATTGTGCTGGACTAGTAACGAATTAGCATGTCCTGTTCACGTGACAAACCTTACTAATTGGGTGTGTGGGTGGTGGCGGGTTTAATGACACATGTTCATATTTAGGAGATTTATGGATACGGTATTCGAATCTCATTACAAGTATTAAAATCGCAAACTGCTCATATAAAAGAAAGCTTACGTTCAATCGACCGGGAGTTGGATATGCTAACTGTCGGGGTGCAGGGTTAGAATCGAATTCAAATTCCTAGAATAACAATATTGTCGTATTAGCATTTTACTGTGCTTGACTGTATGTTATGTGTAAATGCAAATTGTTAGTCGTAAATGCGAGGCAGGGGTTAAGAGGTGCATGTTTAATCCAGTGTTAACGTTTATTTTAGCATCATATTTAAGGACAATATTGGAATAAAAGTTCGTCTGGACATGGCACGTGCCTTGTTCGTCTCGATCAACCAAAATTAGTAGAATGTCGGTCATAAAGGAGTGCGAGTTCTTTCATGAGTAGTATTCGCTGAGCCCCCAGATACTAACCTACACACAGTTATGGTTAAACAAAGTAACGTTTAGTCACTTAATTCTCAGCTCAGACATGATCATCGCAATCATTTCCAAAGACGTGTGGGGTCCCGCGAGAGCAGGGCCTGGCTACAAATAGTCGAGCAGCAGAAACAGCAGAATCAGAAGTAGTTGCGTCGCCCTCAAAATGTGTTGTTGCTGCTGTTATTGTTGCTGCTGTAGTTACTTCTGTTGCTGTTATGTATTGGGTGGTGGCTCATTTACTCATCACCACCCATAATCATCAGCATCAACACCCATTATCATCACCAATCATCATTATCACTATCAACTCACCATCACCAACCATCGTCACCACCACCACCAACCATCACAACCAACATTCATCATAACCACCACCAATCATCCATCATCATCAACACCCATAATCACAACAACCCATCATCATCACCACCCATAACCATCACCACCCATCATCATAACCTCACCAATCATTACCACCACCCATGATCATTACTACCACCCATCATAATCACTACACATTATCATCACCAACCATCATCATTACCACCCTTCATAATCACCACCCATCATCATCACCACCATCCATTATCAAGAAACATCATCACCACCCATCATAAATTAACAAACACACACAGCTACAAACATAGATATGTAACCTGACACAGACATAGATAACAGACACACACAAATAAACAATCTCATTAACAACTTAATTATAAAAAGCCCATATTACCACTGCCAGGATAGGTGCACACAGACAAATCCTTTACACAATAACAATTTACATGGAACTCAAATTCACACTTAGTACAACCACCTCACTCACTTAAATATAACTACAGATCAAAAACTCTAATAAAAACCTGAATTTAAAAGTAAATAAACCAATGGGATGGTGTTTATACGCTTGAAATGTAATTAATGAAATGCAAGTTAATAATTCCAATTAAACAAAAAATAACTACGAACAAATATGAAGCCTGAGGCCTAGGTATATGCCAGGCCTGATGGCCAGGCATCGCTTCAGTCCTCGCCGCAGTAACGGCGACATCAAAGACAGCACAAAGCGAGGGGGCAAATGTTTAATGTCGAACCGAGGGCTCTGCTGTTTCCGGTGACGCACACCACCCGCACTGCACCACGTGGTGCGCCCGCCAAGCGCGTGGGGGCGGAGCCTCGCTGTAGTGACGTCACCTCTGTTACGTCATAGCCACGCCTCCACCCGCAGTCGAGAGGAATGCGCACGAGTGAGCAGCAGCAGAAGAAGCCTTTGCAGAGCGAATCCTCAACGAGGTGAGCGTCCCTGTTGACGATGTGTGTTGTTTATTTTTATTGCACGTTTTGACTACAAACTAAAGCTTCATTATTTTTGAATATGTTGATATTTGGATTTTCTGCAACCAAATTATGACTATTAGTTTACTTGGCATGCTCTGATATGTTGCTGTTACTGTCATTGTTTAGACCCAAAGCAAGTCAACATTTAAAACGTTCATAACTAACCTGTTTAAATCTCATATAATATGATTAACATGTCTATAATTATTGTGTTCTGATTGCCTGCATAATTGTGCCCTGCATTACATGTATTGAATGTTATCCAACACGGGGGAGGAGTCTGCCTTTTAGTTCAGACCCTAGCTGCTGCCATAGACGTCTCCTATCTGTGATGTCACAGCCACATGGGCGGTATCTCTGACATCAAGTGACCTACAACGTCATTCTCGGGTTATAACAAATGATTTAAGTATGGTCATTTGACCCCAATGACCTACAAGACATAGGGGGCCTTTATCAAACAGTCGATTAATACAAATGGGCTGTGCATCAACATGCTTGTCTGGATTAGAGGTTAAACATCACGGTTATGTCTGGCGATTATGTTTAATGCAATAGGCAGTTGGAATAAACATGTTCGCGTGGGTGGATGAGTGAGTGATCTGACGCACGTGTGAGTGGGCAAACAAGCGAGTGAGTGGACTTGTAAAACAAACGGCACGAAAGTGATTTGATTGGTACAGCGAGTGGTCAAATATGTAATAATTGAGAGGATGAGTGATTCAAAAGGTTGCTAAATCTGAGCGTTTTTACAACCTCTCCAGGCCCTCCAACATCAAACAGAAACTACTCCTTCCCAACAACATGGACAGACAACGCAAGTGGGCTGACATCTTGGAGGACTATGATGGTAAGTCCAGTTACCTGTAGCACGTGGTTTTTATGCAGAGGAGGCAGCTCCCTGATTAATTTATTTTAGTAGAGGTGGCGGTGATGGGAAGATGAAAACGGTCAAGTGTGGCAGACAGCATGGATTTAGAACTGCGTTTCAGCCATATTGGTTTAAATGAGGGTCTCAACTTTATGAAATTGATGATCTCAACATGCTTACAAAAATATGACTTGTAATGTTTTACTGCCATGTGACTAATGTTTCTCAACAGCAGGTCATGTTTTGTGTTAAGAGGTAATTACAAGAATCTCAGAATTAGTTGTGTGAATATCCACGTGCTTCGTTCTCTAATACATTACTCGTCCTTTGAATTAATTTTGTTTTCCGTAGCCCGGGAGTCATGGCGCCAGTCGACCACGTGGGGGGACATTATGGATGAAGTGGACCCTTTCCCAGGCCAAAGCTACGAGCATCCCTCCCCAAAGGTGTGTATGGGGTCTATGGGAGTCAAACACCACATTCTCTCCACACTCCCACACCATTGCACCAAAACATCACTACACCTCACATCACCACACAATCTCTTCACATCACCACCAACTCGATACAATATACTCTTAGTTTTTTCGGTAAAGTCACGTATGTGACTCTTTCTTAGGTTTTTTCGGTAAAGTCACATACGTGAGTATGAATCCTTGCAGTCACGAAAGCTTCAATCGAGAATCAATACAATAGCATAGAGCCTCATAAAGCGTCAATACCATCACAAGGCACCGTCTCTCCAGAACATTCCACAATTTCACCTCTCCGTATCACAACACCATCTCCCAACACCATCACTCCATCTCTCCACCATCACGTCATGCCATATCCCACTCGTGCAGGCAAATGAAGTCGCCATTCATTACCAATGAAGACAGAATGATATCAGCAATCTCATGAATTATGTCTGTGAGCTGATTGGAAGTTGCCATTCCAGTTACCCATTATGGGTGCTGCAATAAAATGTGTCCAGATTATGGGCATCCAGATCTTTACAATAGAACATTCTGTGGAAACTATTGCCCGTGATGATTGTTGCCAACAATCGCCATGAAATCGTTGTAGACTATCACTGCATTAAGTGCGTGTATTGAATTTGTGAGAATATGAGGATGTAACATGTATTTTGATAACATTAGGTGATAGTGTATATTCATACGTGTGCTAGCATGTTTGCATGAGTTAATGTGCATTCTTGCATCCGTACATAGATGTGCCAGTATGCATTTTTGTTTGTCTATGTGCCCGTCCATGGCCCCGGACAGATAGGGCGGCTCATAGCCCCTCTGTTGAATGAACGTGCATACGCACTGGACCTGATTGAACTGACGGCCAGGATTTACGCCCCTGGCCGACATACTGTACTCTCCACACTCGTTTGGCAGAGTGTGTAGGCACGTATGCGCCAGTAAAGAAGGTATAATGTGTCTAAGTTGTTCTCGGAAAAAGGGCACTGAGGGGAACTCCCGTATGTCGTGACTCGACAGCGGCGCAGGACGTCGCTCGATCTGAACTCTACGTCGCAGCGGATCGCCCTCTTCTCTTCGTATTTCCCAGTTAGCCCCTTGCTGACGCGACGCTGCTCAGTCCTAAGCTTGGCCCAGCACGCCTCTTAGGGGTTGGTCCAATATATAGATACTGAGCGAGTTCAGGCAGAGTCGACCTTGATCCGTTATGGCTCGAGCCGGAAGATATTACCTCTCGGGAATTAAACTACATGTTGTGGCGAATGCTTCGTAAGTTGTTGTTCGTTTCTGGGAGGCCTGGGAAAGTGTCCCCTACCGCTCGCTGGAACCCTTGACAGTGCGGGAGCTCTTGCTTTTAAACGGTTGCGGCGATCCAAGCAAGGGCTTAACCCTCGAGATCTTTTGTGTAGTGGTGGGTAAGGGAATACTAAATGTCAATCAATCGTCTAATCCATCCTACACTAGGCAGCCCAAACGAAGGCACAACAGACCCGAGGCACGTCATGACTTCTATAACTATGGTAGGCGCTATTTTGAATCGAACGCAGGTGGCCCAACTCCAGACTTGCACCGAAGTCGTTACTGGTGCCTCAGGATGTGTCCAATACGTTGTCTTATCTGGTACCACGTATGCACGCCTCGATGGCACTCGGTGTTGTCCCCCTCTAACCTTCTATTAAGAACCGGCACCTGGCAGGATCTCCGGGCGTGGAGGGGGGCCGGCCGGTCTTACTACACGTTTATTCGTGACTATATCCGGCGTCGGAATGGCACTACCGCAATGGTCCACGCCCGCGTAGATAGATCCGTGGCTGGAGCTCTGGCTTGGCATGGTCGAGGGTTAAGTCTCTCCCGTCTGGACCCCACTGTATGGACATAGGCCAAGACATGCAAGCTTATGGACCAAGCCACGTTGCTGACTTAATTGATTGTCTTCTAAATCACTTCTCGTTTGTCCTGCCCGGCAGTCAATATAACTGTGCTATTCGTGCCTTTTATCGATAATACACCACTCCTGAGGTTATGTCGCGAGCTGGATTGCAGATGCTTCTAGATCACCAGACTACCTGTGCCAGCTCAAGCAAGCGCGATACACCTTCCGGACAGACATGTAGGCCCCGAGGTGTATACAGGACGACTGGTAGCTTTAAGTCCGCGGTTTCATGACTCTCTCCTCACCGGACATCTCTATCTCTGCCACCTATTGCGTCACGACTATGGGCGGGATCGTCCCACTGTTTACGACCCCAATGATCCTAGGCTGTTATCTCTAAGATTTCGTACCGATTCCTATTCGTCCACGGAGCAAACGATCCAGAATAGGACTATCCTCCCCCGAGACTAGTGTACATCGCTGGGCGGACTTAGTGTGGCTCTAGGTTCTCTAAAATTTCGATGGGGTGCATATACCAGATTGACCCTTGTGTTCCAGGGGCACCCTATCACCCCAAGTCAGAGCCACTTAAATAAGTCGACCCGTCTCGTCCCTCACTTGTACGTACTGTCTTGCGAGATTCATAGTGCTTTTACGCCCCGCCCTATAAACAACGATATTCCTAGTGTGCATTTCACATCCGGATAGACTGCTGGCAGTATTTCGTTACAATCTAACTCACCTTAACGATTAACTCCTCTGGCTATAACGCTCACAAAGACCTTACAGCGCCTGCCATGTGTTGGCTTTAGGATGCAGCGGACAATATCGATTTAAGGTGTGGTCGGTTTTTCTCGACATGAGCCGATCGTTACCACGGCAGTTGTAATATGATCACGCTTAAGCATACCCGGATCCATTCACCGTGGTCGGATGCATGACGAAGCCAGCCTTTATTAGTGCAAAGGGCCGAGTATTTCTTATCGAGTCCTAATTATATGAACTGAATCGAGGTTACCTTACTCCTAGCCATCGGCGAACACAAAAGTATCCCCCCAATACTAAAACCGCGGGCGTTCAGCTGAAGCACTACAATTGCGTAGAGCATGAAATGAACCTCCCTAGCCGGAGTTGCGTGCGTAGGCGATTTTCACCAGCGGGTGATTATACCGGGGGAACTTAGCCGCGGACCCGATCTTGGGTCATGATGCGAAGCTGCTATCAGAAGCGGCATGAGTAGCGAAAGAAAATGCAGTCTCTTTCCAGGAGATATTGATGGCGCCCCTCTCGAACGCTGGAACTCAGACTCCAACTGTCAGCGGCTGGTACAGCTGAGAATTCTGTCGTTGTTGACCATGGTTAATGCCGCCGAGGTAACTTTCTGCTGCTAGGTGGATCTAGGCACGCCTAAACCCGCTCGTGTCCCATTGCTATAGTGCATTCCGAGTGGTCCCAATCCACTAAGGCACTCGCGTTAGCATCAGCGACGGATAACAAGCCCGGCGTATCTACCCATAAGACGCTCATATCTGATATCCGGCGCTTTAGCTTGGCCGCAGTTATTATTTTGCCTGACCTCGCATTTAGTTGTGGCAACTGCACGAGCTGAGGAAGGCATGTGCAGTGGCAGGGCCCCGTGGCCGACTGTAGCCCGACATGTAATGTCAGTAAGCGTTCGTAACTGGCTGCTGGTTTACTCGACCAAGATGGTCAAGAAAGTATCCCCACCTGACCCAATACGATAACTCTCGCATCGAGCGTGCTCTCCCGTGTAGATTCATCGGCAGTTAGCTTTTTGGTTCATGCTTTTATGCATATGACATGACTGCAACTAGGACGTAAACATTACTCCACACTCTTGAACTCGTGTCCGCACGTGCTTGAGAGAACCTTGCCGCTACTACCTTGTTGGACCCACCTACCCTGCCCGTCACTATCACTAGTAGTATGGCTCACTTACCATACGAGACTTCTGTAAAAACTTACCGCTCGAAAGCCACGAAAATGGATCATCGACCGCATTAAATCCTGATTGCCTCCAGTGGTTTGGGGATGACTGCGTCTGCCGGCATTCCTACCCCACCGTGACGGGAAGAACAATCTGGCAAGATATAGAGGTATGATGAATTGTCCATATGGCCTTATCCCTACGATTCCTTCCGAAAGTAGCTGGCCCGTAGAACATGAGCTTAGCTCCGTCGAAGTGCTCTTAGCTAGTGTTGGGAATCGTATCGCCGGAGTAGTACTCTTGAGCTCAGCTTCTAACCGCGTTCGGCCTTCTCCGGGATAGTCTCGAGGCCCCCACGGAGATCTTTTACACTGCGAGGGTGCCTACACTTGTTCCTACTCGACCCTCCGCACGCGTCAGCCGGCAGGTGGTCATCACGGGGTAATTACGAAACTATTCCTGGGCAGCTAGCCAGCTTACCCGCCCCACCTTCGGCTCCGGAACGTAAAGCTAATCGTCCGTGGTCCGAACCAACAAATGTGTGGCCGAGCTTCTTGGGAACGGCCGGGGGTACCCAATTAATTTTCGATTACCGCCATGTCGGATGACGCTGATGACATGAATGAGTCATGTCACCGGTAACTTAAACGCGGGCCATCATGATTTGTCTCCTCAGCGGGAACATTGGAACGCGACTGAATGATCATGTCCACCGTTTTCAGTAGTCGTGCTTAGCTGACTCCGTGATTTGAGAGGGAATGTGCCGTAATACCCTCGATAGCACCTCCCCCCATCTGTGCATGAACTCAGGGTAACACGATCCTGATCGTCCAGCCGAGTATAATAGGTTAACAGATAGTAAAGACAGCCCGACATAGTTGAAAGAAGTGCTCCAATAACTTTACGGCCCGTACGTAACACTTTATAAGATCTTATGTGGCTACACTTGCCATCTCGTAAAGAGCCTACGCTCCATGCGCTGTTAACACACGTACCTCCATACGCATGCTGCCTGTTGTTACTCCGTTACGGGGGTTTTGGAATTGAATGAGCATGCTAAGATCACTCGGAGATCAGGATTGCATCCGTGCGCCCACTTTCTCGCGCAATTGATTCCTGGCGACCAAAGAATTCAATGGAGACGGCTTTTTGGACTAGCGGACAACATTGTGATCACCGATTCGACTAGCCTAGTTGACGACACAGCTGTCTATTACTCGAACGTCAGTGATAGTTAAAATACGTTTCCTACCGGTCGACGCACAGTGAGGTTGCTATACACCGCGAAGTGCATACGAGAACGTGTGCCTTCAAAAGCTACCGCTACTGCGTAATGATCTTTAAGCAACGTCCGGCTGAGGTAGGGTAGGCCGTCGCATCTGAGTACTCGCCGCTGGGCCGATCGATCTTTTGTGGGGATATGATACAGCATGCAATCATGCTGAACGTCCCGCACGTTGCTCGGAACAACCGGCCGT
>NW_024705657.1:0-5446 GCF_018977255.1 Callorhinchus milii | reverse complement strand
TAGTTTTGAACAAAATAAATGTTAAGTGAATGCGAACCGGGGGTAGGATATGCAAGATTTGAATCTCATTACAATGATTAAAATCCCACTGTAGTCGTATTAGAATAAACTGTCCACTGTTGGATGAATGTCATGTTAATTGAATCGAATAGCTATATACGCTATGTAAACAGATAAAGTGTATAACAATCACATATTATAACATAATTGCATTTCATATGATGTGAAAAACTACGTTCATTTAAAAAAAACTGAGAATTTCGTGTATAATAGTGTACGTGCAAGCGAACTGTGCTCGTATGCATGTAATATGCATCTATGGCCTTTGGACATGCGAACCGGTGGTCGGATATGCGAATGGGGGGTGCAGGATTATGATCGGATAAAAATGATTAGAATAACACTATGATAGTATTAGAATTACACTGAGCTAGAATGTATGTTATATGTTGATGCACATCGGGAGTCGTAAATGCGGCCTGGGTGGTGCCAGATTTAGAATCGCATCAAAATTATTAAAATCGCACCATGGTCGTATTAGAATCAAGCTGCCCACTGCTGGTAGAATGTTCCATCTCAATGGAACCGAATAGCAATATACATCTTCTTGGTTCTTTTGGTAAAGTCACGTAGAAGGGAAGTAATAAAATAATAAAAATAAAACATAATAAAATAATTCTCACGACGTTTCGGCCACAACGCAAGCAGCCGTCCTCAGGTGGAGAACAGGTCCGTCAAGTAGACAGAGTCTGAATGTCACGCTCCAGGCTTGGAGCGACTATTTATGCTGCTGCGATGGAGGGGCGAAGAGCGTCTTGACAAAATAATTTGCATATCAAGAGGAGTTTAGCATATTTATGGGAAATGCAGATATGCGATTAGCACTACTTGTGAAATGCGTAGGAGGTTTGGCGAGGGGTTTAAAGTCATTATGCCCGTGCATTATGCAGGATTAGCAGCATCAAAGGGAGGGAGTAAGGTCAGAATTAATAATATACAGCATTGATATTGGGCGTGGAGCCTACAAGCGCAACCTTGCGCATTTTGACCTGGTTCTCGACGCCCGTCCCGCGCCCATGGTGAAATCTTGTGCATTTCGGGGCGTCAAGGGCTCGCACCACAGCCTTGAAGGATTAGGCAGGTCCCTGACTTCTTTTGAAGAATATGACCAGGCTCCAGGCACCGGTACCTCGAACGTGGCGGATCCGTGAGGCACCCCGGGCATCAGGGGCTCAGAAACTGTGGGCGCCACAACACATTTCCTTTGGAATACGGTTTCCGTTGCCGAGCGCCCCACCACGTCGGACACACCAGACTTGGGCTGTACAGGACATGGGGATGAGCTGTCTGGGTGGGGACGGACATAAGTCTTGAGGCGGGATGGGTGGACGAACCAACGGCGACGCCCTATCTGTATTCATACACACTGCAGCCGTTTCACCTCTATGACTTCAGCTGTATCATTATAAACGATATCACTCAACATTAAATGACTATAAACTGGTTTTCTAATTCATTACACCATAAACGGAGGTACGGTATTCAAATCTCATTAGAAGTATTATAATCGCACTCTGCTCATATGTATGTAAAGCGAACGTTCCATCGAACCGGGGGTTGGATATGCAAACTGGGGTGGGGTGCAGGGTTAGAATCGAATTCAAATTCCTAGAATAACAATATTGTCGTATTAGCATTTTACTGTGCTTGACTGTATGTTAAGTGTAAATGCAAATTGTTAGTCGTAAATGCGAGGCAGAGGTTAAGAGGTGCATGTTTAATCCAGTGTTAACGTTTATTTTAGCATCAAATTTAAGGACAATATTGGAAATAAAAGTTCGTCTGCACGTGCCTTGTTCGTCTCGATCAACCAAAATTAGTACAATGTCGGTCATAAAGGAGTGCGAGTTCTTTCATGAATAGTATTCGCTGAGCCCCCAGATACTAACCTACACACAGTCATGGTTAAACAAAGTAACGTTTAGTCACTTAATTCTCAGCTCAGACATGATCATCGCAATCATTTCCAAAGATTTGTGGGGTCCCGCGAGAGCAGGGCCTGGCTACAAATAGTCGAGCAGCAGAAACAGCAGAATCAGAAGTAGTTGCGTCGCCCTCAAAATGTGTTGTTGCTGCTGCTGTTATTGTTGCTGCTGTAGTTACTTCTGTTGCTGTTATGTATTGGGTGGTGGCTCATTTACTCATCACCACCCATAATCATCAGCATCAACACCCATTATCATCACCAATCATCATTATCACTATCAACTCACCATCACCAACCATCGTCACCACCACCACCACCCAACCATCACAACCAACATTCATCATAACCACCACCAATCATCCATCATCATCAACACCCATAATCACAACAACCCATCATCATCACCACCCATCATCATAACCTCACCAATCATTACCACCACCCATGATCATTACTACCACCCATCATAATCACTACACATTATCATCACCAACCATCATCATTACCACCCTTCATAATCACCACCCATCATCATCACCACCATCCATTATCAAGAAACAGCATCATCACCACCCATCATAAATTAACAAATACACACAGCTACAAACATAGATATGTAACCTGACACAGACATAGATAACAGACACACACAAATAAACAATCTCATTAACAACTTAATCATAAAAAGCCCATATTACCACTGCCAGGATAGGTGCACACAGACAAATCCTTTACACAATAATAATTTACATGGAACTCAAATTCACACTTAGTACAACCACCTCACTCACTTAAATATAACTACAGACCAAAAACTCTTAATAAAAACCTGAATTTAAAAGTAAATAAACCAATGGGATGGTGTTTATACGCTTGAAATGTAATTAATGAAATGCAAGTTAATAATTCCTATTAAACAAAAAATAACTACGAAACAGTATGAAGCCTGAGGCCTAGGTATATGCCAGGCCTGATGGCCAGGCATCGCTTCAGTCCTCGCCGCAGTAACGGCGACATCAAAGACAGCACAAAGCGAGGGGGCAAATGTTTAATGTCGAACCGAGGGCTCTGCTGTTTCCGGTGACGCACACCACCCGCACTGCACCACGTGGTGCGCCCGCCAAGCGCGTGGGGGCGGAGCCTCGCTGTAGTGACGTCACCTCTGTTACGTCATAGCCACGCCTCCACCCGCAGTCGAGAGGAATGCACACGAGTGAGCAGCAGCAGAAGAAGCCTTTGCAGAGCGAATCGTCAACGAGGTGAGCGTCCCTGTTGACGATGTGTGTTGTTTATTTTTATTGCACGTTTTGACTACAAACTAAAGCTTCATTATTTTTGTGTATGTTGCTATTTGGATTTTCTGCAACCAAATTAGGACTATTAGTTAGATTACTTGGCATGCTCTGATATGTTGCTGTTACTGTCATTGTTTAGACCCAAAGCAAGTTAACATTTAAAACGTTCATAACTAACCTGTTTAAATCTCATGTAATATGATTAACATGTCTATAATTATTGTGTTCTGATTGCCTGCATAATTGTGCCCTGCATTGCATGTATTGAATGTTATCCAACACGGGGGAGGAGTCTGCCTTTTAGTTCAGACCCGAGCTGCTGCCATAGACGTCTCCTATCTGTGATGTCACAGCCACATGGGCGGTACCTCTGACATCAAGTGACCTACGACGTCATTCTCGGGTTATAACAAATGATTTAAGTATGGTCATTTGACCCCAATGACCTACAAGACATAGGGGGGCCTTTATCAAACAGTCGATTAATACAAATGGGCTGTGCATCAACATGCTTGTCTGGATTAGAGGTTAAACATCACGGTTTTGTCTGGCGATTATGTTTAATGCAATAGGCAGTTGGAATAAACATGTTCGCGTGGGTGGATGAGTGAGTGATCTGACGCACGCGTGAGTGGGCAAACAAGCGAGTGAGTGGACTTGTAAAACAAACGGCACGAAAGTGATTTGATTGGTACAGCGAGTGATCAAATTTGTAATAATTGAGAGGATGAGTGATTCAAAAGGCTGATAAATCTGAGCGTTTTTACAACCTCCCCAGGCCCTCCAACATCAAACAGAAACTATTCCTTCCCAACAACATGGACAGACAACGCAAGTGGGCTGAGATCTTGGAGGACTATGATGGTAAGTCCCAAATACCTTATGCTCTCATACTCTGATGGTGCATTGTCTTTGAGTTGTGCGCCTTTTGGCGTCATCTGGTCCAACCCATGTGAGACTAGGCTCTAAGGAAAGCTGTCTCGGGTGTGGACCAATCAACTTCAAGGACAGTGCACATTATCAGAGTTATGTCTTTTGTTTGTATTATGACTGCAGGTATTGTGGTCTATGCAAACATGACTCCTTGTAAAAAGGTGTCAGTTGTGTTGCCAGATAGAAGGGTAAAAAAACAATTATCCCAAATACCTGCAGCACGTGGTTTTTATGCAGAGGAGGCAGCTCCCTGATTAATTATTTTTAGTGGACGTGGCTTGGTGGTGATGGGAAGAGGTAAACGGTCAAGGGTGGCAGACAACATGGATTTAGAGCTGCGTTTCAGCCATATTGGTTTAATTTGGGGTCTCAACTTTATGAAATTGATGATCTCAACATGCTTACAAAAATATTACTTGTAATGTTTTACTGCCATGTGACTAATGTTTCTCAACAGCAGGTCATGTTATGTGTTAAGAGGTAATTACAAGAATCTCAGAATTAGTTGTGTGAATATCCACGTGCTTCGTTCTCTAATACATGACTCGTCCTTTGAATTAATTTTGTTTTCCGTAGCCCGGGAGTCATGGCGCCAGTCGACCACGTGGGGGGACATTATGGATGAAGTGGACCCTTTCCCAGGCCAAAGCTATGAAAATCGTTCCCCAAAGGTGTGTATGGGGTCTATGGGAGTCAAACACCACATTCTCTCCACACTCCCACACCATTGCACCAAAACATTGCTACACCTCACATCACCTTTCTCATCACACCACACCACCACCAACTCAATACAATATACTCTTAGGTTTTTTCGGTAAAGTCACGTACGTGAGTATGAATGCTTGCAGTCACGAAAGCTTCAAATCGAGAATCAATACAATATCATAGAGCCTCATAAAGCGTCAATACCATCACAAGGCACCGTCTCTCCAGAACATTCCACAATTTCACCTCTCCGTATCACAACACCATCTCCCAACACCATCACTCCATCTCTCCACCATCACGTCATGCCATATCCCACTCGTGCAGGCAAATGAAGTCGCCATTCATTACCAATGAAGACAGAATGATATCAGGCAATCTCATGAATTATGTCTGTGAGCTGATTGGAAGTTGCCATTCCAGTTACCCATTATGGGTGCTGCAATAAAATGTGTCCAGATTATGGGCATCCAGATCTTTACAATAGAACATTCTGTGGAAACTATTGCCCGTGATGATTGTT